>NC_135656.1:73346611-73606056 GCF_964188315.1 Podarcis muralis | reverse complement strand
CTCTACGAAGATACAGTTCTCCTTTCTCTTCCTCCACCTGTAGAAGAGAAGGACATTAAATTTCACATCCCCCTGCAGTTCTTGAAGGCCTCTACGAACTTTGCAAGAAAAGCCACCAGTTTTGTTGGCAAGTATTCTCCTAACCCATGGGACTCTAACTAAAATACTATTGGGAATGACATCATGGTACTCTCCCTATATCTAAACCCATATATCTTGTTAAAAGTAACTCAGAAAACTGAGAATAATGCAGAACACAATACAAATAGCTTAGGACTAGATTGGTCCAGAGGACCTGTTAAGTTCTGATTTTCTAAGCCTAGTGATTATATCAGCTTTCTTTATAAAGCTTAGCAGTCAAGAGTCCATAAAGTGGGAGGTAAAAATTTACTCAAAACATGGGGGCAGAAGTATTCTTTTTGTCTGTGTTTGCAGCATAGTTAATACATAATATTTTAATCTTGTTTTTAAGTTGTATTCATTCAACTTGTTTTTATTCTTGCTTTTTAGCCGCCCTGAACCCGGCCTTGGGCTGGGGAGGGCGGGGTATAAATAAAATTATTATTATTATTATTATTATTATTATTATTATTATTAAGCTTACATATAAATAAGATGTCACTTAAATATGAACATTTCAAGGGGATTTTTGCTGTCACCCCAATCTATTAGTTTTTGACTTCATGGTTGAGAACATGTTGGATATACAGTACAGACTTTAAGTGAAAAACTGCATGTTGCTTTTACTTTCCTCTCCTGCCCTGCCCCACTTCCTAATGTTTCTTTTATTTTCATTCATCCCAGCAAGGGATTTCTTTGTTGCTCTAGAGAAACTGCTTTCACCACCACCACCACCACCACTCATTTATTTCCTCTTCTCCAGAAGCATGTCCCTTATCCCAAACCTACCAGTTTCAGCCTTCAGGAATGCCCTCTACTTCCACAAAATTTTAATGTACAGGGGTTGGCTCTTGGTGGATGGATACAGTCAGAGGTGGACAGAATCAAACACCAGCTCTGATTAATGCAGAGCCAAGCAGGGGCTTGTGTGACAAAAAGAGTGCATTCACTACAGGTGAAAAAAGTCTAGTGGTTCAAACCCATTCACCAAGTGCAACAGGTGAATTAGAGTCTCACTCTTTTATTAGTCGTATCTCTCTCTCTCAATGCATTTCTGTGTTGCAGAGACTATTGTATTACAGGTGCTTACTGTCATTTACTAAACCCTGTCTGTCTAAGCCAGGAAGCTAGTGACCTACCTTGTTCTCCTTAGCAGCCTTGAGGGCCTTCCCTGCCCATTTCAAGGTATATGAAATTCCTTTAATGTTTGCAGAGGTCACAAGTGCCTTTTCCTGACTGCACATGTAAGCCAATGCCATGCGCTCTAGTTCTTCCTGATAGCTGCTCAGCTTGTCGTCTTTGGCATGCTCCATTTCAGCAGCTTCTCCCCGCATCTTCAACCCTCCTTGACAACCATCCTGAATGGTTCTGAAGTTCTCACTTTCCATTCGGTCCATATCTTGCGGCAGAGCTTTACAAGTAAACTCTGGCTCATTCTTATTGGCCAGCTGCCCCTTGGAGAGAACTTGGCTTTTCAGCGTGCCATGTGTCGTTTTGTGACCTTCAGAATCATCATTGCAGATTGTACTCTTACTATCTAGCAGCACTTTCTGAGCTCGTCTTTCCATAGACCCTGTATTCAGTTTTTCCCAAGAGTCTCCCTGCCCCCTTTTCACCAGAACTGTTTGATCAGCTTCCACATCGCTGACAACATCTGGCAAGACCTTTGGTGAGAATCCCAATAAAGCCTTTGTGACTTTTTCTTCCAATTCGAGGCAACGTTCCAGGTCCGCTGCTGCCATTGAGGCTTCCTGCCGCTTGCTTGCAGGCTTCCTGTGCCATTGCATCAGCTCCTTTACTTTCTTACAGGCTTGGCTGAGAGCATCATTGCTCTGAAAGTTCTCTGGCTCTAGCCGCAGGTATGCCTTCTTCAGCTCCCGGCTTGCTTTTTCTTTCTTCTCAGCTGAATGACAGAGCTCCCGCTTCAAGCTGGCTAGACGAATTTGGAGCTTGGTGCGGCGCTTTACCCGACAGGCGCATTGGCTCTTCAGCATCTGCACCTCTTGTTCAAGTGTCTCGAGAGGCAAGGTGTCATTCTCCTGCATAGCACACCTGAGCTGAGAGGCTTGGCGGCAGGTCTTCAACACCTGTTCCAGTGCTTCACCTTCCAGAACAGGCTTCCCGGAAATGACCAGTTTCTCATAGGCCTCCAGTTCTGTAGAACTGGATACATTCTCCTCCCCCACTATGTTGCAGAAAGACTCAAGAAACTGTTCTGTCTCAGGGCAATCAAAGAGCCAGTCAAAGTCTTTCTCCTGAAGACCATCTGCCTTGGGATAAACAAATTTCAGGGTCTCCACAAACTCACTTCCTCTGTCAACTGTATCCAGGAGGAAAACTCTGGAGCGTCTCCGTGAGAGCATGTTCTGGTTCTTCGAACCCTGGAGGGAGCAGATGCAACTTGCTTATTAAAATGCAGGGAGGTCTCCCTTGTGCCCACCTATGCTATCATTGCACAAGTAAGACGTTTAATAGAGGTGTGCACCAACTATAAGATTTTGACTTGTATCTTCAGCTTTGGGAAGCAGCCCAGTCTTTTTTGGAGTCACTCCATCTTTCCAGCTTGACTCATTTTGGGGGGAATCAAATTCATTCTACTAAAAACAAAGCTCTGCTTTCCCTACATTCATGTATCTAAACATGGCTATAATTTTTTCTCATTTCACAGAATTTGATGAAATTTGCAGATATAGGAGCCCTGCTAGGGTTGATTAAGTCTGCCAAATTGTATGCAGATACATTCCGGGGTGGGGTGGGGGTGTACAAAGGGCCTGTTACCCAGCAAAGAACCCATGCAAGTAGACAGGCTTCTCTTCCCAACTCACAGAGAGATCGTTGGGGGATACAGAATCTTTTCCCTGGGAAAGAATGCAGCTCTCATTTTGAAAAGCAGCATGGGGGGCACTCAATTCTACAAAGGAACTTGGGACTTTAAGGAGTCTCCAGTCAGTCTGATTCAAGCATGTGAAAACCTTACCCAAATCACCCCTATTTGCCTCATTAATTTGGGAAGTACACAGAGCTGATGCACACCCCCAGTATCGGTTATCTGAATTCCACACCTTGAGAATTTTAGTGTTAACTTTCTCCATGCATTTGGGTGTTAAAATAGCTTTTATCTTGAAAGCATGCAAATAAGAATTGGTTAAATCTTATAATATAAAGGAGGATCAAGCAGGATTGCTCATGGTCAGGGAAAAGTTTCAGGGCCATACATAAATACTTGTTCTGCTCTTTGGATACTATCCCTCAGCTTCTTCACACACAGACCACAACCACCCTGGAGCAATCCTGTGAGCCAAGTGATTCACTTTGCATTTTTATTTGCATCAACATCATTGCAGGATGTTGGACTAAATGACTCTCGGGTCCTTTCCAACTCAGCAATTCTGTGATCAAAACCCCACTGGTGCAGTAGCAAAACAACAATGCATGTAGTCTTTTTTTAGCCACTCTTTGTAACTTACCTCTGTAACCCTGGGAGCAAACTGTAGCCTGGAGTTCTCTTATACCTATTTCTGCAGAAACCAGCAGGGGGAACTTTTCACAGCACAAAGATCAAGTATTAGCGGCTGCTAATTGTCCTGATTGCAAACTGCTGTGTTAAAGCTATATCGGAAGCCAATTGACAAATTGGTACGATTAGTTTCTATCCATTATTGTACTCCTATATCCTGTAGCTGCCTTTTGTATTGATCATCACTGCCATCCTGTCTGTACAATTTCTGCTCACAGGTGGCAGTGCAATGAAAGCCAATCAGCTCTAGTATGCTCAGTACTTTCCCAGCGCTGTAGCCCTACTGATACATAATAGGGGAGCTCATCCCATTGCATTCCAAAAAGACATTCTTGAGATTCTTCTCCTTGCATGCATCTAGCCATCTGATGGCAAACATTGGGACACTTCAGCCATTATTTGCATCAGGTGGTTTTATCCATAATTGAATGCACACTTACCCGAAAGGAAATTTAGTGAAGCTTCCAAGTACACATACATACATTGACACAGAGGTAGTATGACAATAATCTAAACTGGGGAAAGTTCAAACACAAATGTTCTTTTCTCATTCAGTGTGGTTCTAACATTGAGTGACAACTTGCAAACAGGAAACCATCTTCAAAGATACGACAACAGGGACAGTTTTCATATAATGCCAAACACAATATTTTTCACTCATAAAGCTTTGAGTGACTAAGGCTCACTGTCCTAACCTCCATTACCTGGGAGTAAGCCCCATGGAATTCAACAGGGCTTACTTCTGAGTAGGCATGGTTAAGATTGTGTCATAAATTAGGCAACACTAAGTGATCTAGACCAGATGTGAGAAATCATTGGCCATGCTTGCTGGGGCTGATGGGAGCTGTAGTTCAGCATCATCTGAACAGCCAAAGGTTGTTGAGTTCAACAAAGGTTGTTGAGTTCAACAAAGAAGGTCAGGGCCCTGCATCCTTAATGGATATGCAGAAGAGAGCATTTGAAAGAGTTACCTGCTGAAAAAGAAGACTGGGCCCCTTTAATAGTTAAGTAGAAGGAGGACTTTCAGCTTGTGTTGCTTATATTATGTGCTGCAGCCGCTAACATCTCTCTTCTACATAGCTGTTAAAGGTTTGGGAGCTTTGTCTTTTTCAACTGGCCACCCTAGGATTTGGACACTTACTGCACTTCATGTCCTGAAATTCTCTTTTCTACACTATGAAAGGTTTATGAACCCAGTCTTCCTTTTTCCTCATGCCACTAGGCATGTGTAAATCAAACCTAAGTAGGTGGTGTTTCAAACCTAAAGAAGCAGCCATATTCAGGGCAGCTATCATCTCCTCCCAAGAAATAAGAACCACACCTTCAAAATGACTGCATTTAAACATGCCACTGGGTAGTACATAGGCGCCGACTCCATGGGGCCTGAGGGGGCCCGAGCCCCCTCAAAAATTTTATTGGGGGGGCTCTGCCCCCCCAATAATTTAAGAAAATTATTGGGCGCGCGCAGCGGAAACGTCCTCCGCCGGTGACGTCGCCCGGGCCTTGTGGAAAAGGCGCTGCAGGAGTCGCCGCCGCTGCGGCGGGGCCGCTGCAGAAGGGTGAGTGGCGAGGGCAGGACGGGGCCGCACGCTCCTTTCCTCGGCTGCCCTCGTCGCGTGCCTTGGCTCCCGCGGCCGGCGAGGGGAGCCCGGGCCGCGCGCGGCTGCTGCCGCCGCCGCCTCTCCTGGGGGCGCCGCCTCCCCGGGCGGGAACGCTGCGGGTGCGCAAGGGAGGAGGGCGGCCCCCGGGGGCTGGGAGAGCCGGGCTGCCGTGGCCGAGAGGGCTGCTCTGCCGGGCGCCGCTGACATTGGAACTTAGAAAACTTCCCGGGGCAGGACCCCGGTATGGGCCCCCCCAATATTTTTTATAAGTCGGTGCCCCTGAGTCTTCAGCAAGCCCATCCTGTCTGCTTGTGCAGTGGAACTTGTCCCCTTCTCCCTCCCCCCTTGCACACACTCCATGCCCCTTCCAATTCTGTTTCATGGGGCTGGGAAACCCCTAGAATAGATTTAAGGGATGTGTGGCAGGGAGGAGAAAAAATTCAACTGCACAAGTAGAATTCCTTAAGCTGACAGAATGTTCACACAGTGTTACTTTGGATTCTATCCTTTCCACTAGTCTAAAAAATAAATAAATCTCTTGTCCAATTTCTCATCTAGCTGCAATTTGCAGACTACTGGAGTATGCTGTGTACTCCTGGTATCTCAGTTTTCCCTCTTGCAATTCTTTTCACCTCTTCAACTGTACCTACCAAAATCACTGACCACCTCCTCCCTACCAAATTCAAAGGTCTCTATTTATTCCTCACTCCCCTTGACCTCTATTCTCCCTTTCAAATTGAACACTCTCTCTTGTTTGGCTCCCCTTTTGCCCTAAGTTTCCATGATTCTGCCCTCCATGAATTCTTTTCCTACATGCCTAATTGCTCTTTCAGCATTTTCATACAAGAAAGCTCTTCTCCTACTTTCCTTCTGTGTTGTGTTTCCTATTCTTGCCTTTCTGCTGTTCTTCCTCTACACACATTGTAGAGTGGCTTTAAGTACCACCTGTATGCTGCTAATGCCCAGTTCGCCCTCGCTATCCTAAAATTTCCCCCTTCCCCCCTGATGTCACGTGTACAAGTACTTCACTGGTTATTTCTTTTTGGTAGTTCCATTGTTGTCTCAAACTCATTACATCCAAGACCAAACTTCTCATTGTTTGTCCCAACCCCCTCACACTATCAGTATTCATTGATAACACCACCATCTACCCTGTTGAAAAGGTACAACATCCTCTCCCTCTTTCCCTTGGTCCTTTTCTTTCTGACATCTTGGCAAAAGCTGATTCAGGCCCTGGTCACCTTGCATCTTAATCACTGTAATCTTTTCTCAGCATCGTTGCCTCATTTTTGTTCCCCTCACCTCAGTCCAGCACTTGGTTGTCAAAAAGCTTTCAACTCTCTTATAATGCTGGCCATATGACACACTTCCTTAAGTTCCTAGACTTCTTACCTATTCAGTTATCCACATGGTCCCTTACCCCTCATTCATATATCCTGATTCATTCCTGCCTGTAATCTTCACTTGTCCCTCTCTGCCACCCTCTGCTTCCCAAAGGTCTTTTGCTCTTTGCAGCCTCCCAGAATGTCCCCAAGATGCCATCCTATCTTCAAACCCCTCCTACCTTTCCATGAAGCCTTTAGCAGAACCCCGCTAGTCCTCATGCTCCCCATTATAACTAAGCTTAAATACATGTCGCTGAAGTAATATCATATTCCTGCCCCTTTTACCCCTTCCTTTGTTGTCTTCCTTGTGTCAGTTTGTAGACAGTAAGCCCCTTGGGGGCAGGGACCTGTCCTTTCTTTGTTTGTAAAGTGCTGTGTGCATGGATAGCGTTATATAAACAATGGCAATATCAGAGAAAGGGCACTCAACTTTATGAATGGTGGTGCTCTTTTGAAGACCATATTCTAATCTTGATTTATTTCATGCCTCAGTACTGAACTCCAGGATAGTTAGAAATGCCCTCCAGCAGATGTGACCTTATACTGAATTACTGATCCACTTCTTCCCCCCCGTGTTTCCAACTAGGTGCGAGCGATGCAGCGTCCTCCACTTGGAGTGAAGATGGTGATTGAAGCTGTCTGCATTATGAAGGGTATCAAGCCCAAGAAAGTGGCAGGAGAAAAACTAGGTTCCAAGTTAGATGACTATTGGGAACCTGGCAAAGTCCTTCTTCAGGACCCAGGGAAATTTCTTGAAAGCTTGTTTAAATATGATAAGGTAAGTACCATAGTAGTCAGTCAGCCAGTCATTCTCTCTCTTCTATGCTCCTCCCATCCAACTGACCAGAATAAAACGGCCTTGGCTTCTCCTGTGCTTTTAGCAACAGCTTGATCTGGAAGCAACAGCAGGTGAAGCACTTCCTGGCATGGGAATAAACTTTTCGTCTGCTAAAGTCTACAGAGGGAGTTGTTATTAAAAGCTCAGGAGCAAGGGCTAGTAAAAAAGAAAAAGGGCAAGCCTAAGTACTAGTGTTGGGGACGTGGGTGGCGCTGTGGGTAAAACCTCAGCGCCTAGGACTTGCTGATCGCATGGTTGGCGGTTCGAATCCCCGCGGCGGGGTGCGCTCCCGTCGTTCGGTCCCAGCGCCTGCCAACCTAGCAGTTCGAAAGCACCCCCGGGTGCAAGTAGATAAATAGGGACCGCTTACCAGCGGGAAGGTAAACGGCGTTCCGTGTGCTGCGCTGGCTCGCCAGATGTAGCTTGTCACGCTGGCCACGTGACCCGGAAGTGTCTGCGGACAGCGCTGGCTCCCGGCCTCTAGAGTGAGATGAGCACACAACCCTAGAGTCTGTCAAGACTGGCCCATACGGGCAGGGGTACCTTTACCTTTAAGTACTAGTGTAGTTGGCATAATTGTGGGACTTACGCTTGCCATCTAGTCAATCAAATGCTTTTCTCTCATAGCTTTTAGGTTCATGCTAGTAAAGCTCAATTTAATTAGTTAATGGGCGTATATTTCAGAGAAATAATACATCCAATATGCTACATCTCTGGGTAGGGATTTCTAGGATGCCCCTTTTTCCTCCCCTCACAACCTCACCTAATCTGATGTATTTGGCAGGGAGGGAGGGGAGGAGGCATCTACCATTTCCCTGCTTTATTTTCTTTTGGCTCAAGCCTAGATATGAGCTCCAGGGTCTCACATTTCAGAGAAGCAGCCATCCTTGCAAATCCTCAGATTCTTCTCTGGACTGGATTAAAATCCAAGGGAGACAAGAACTCCTGGTTTAATATCCTCCCGCCCATGCCACAAATCCCAAAAACACAGCCAGGAGAAGTTCGGCAAGGGCTTTTCCTGGCAAGGAAGCATTTCGTGACTGTGAAATCTTTCAAAGCAGTCATCTCCTTTGATGCCCATCAGGGCTGCTTTGAAAAGATGCACCTGAAAAATGATTTTGTGTAGGGGCAAGCTCCAGTCGTCTCCTGCCCCCAAGATTAATTTTCACAGGTACAGCTCCTGTTGGAGACCAACCACCCCACATTTCTTAGGAGGTGCAGCCCCTTTATAGTACCTTATTCCATTAAACGTAGCAATTAAACTACAATTCAGTTAAACAGAGGGGTTGAAAGAAGCCACACCCAGTGAAACTGCTGGTGGGAATAAACACCTTATATCTGCAGAGAATCCTTCAGGCTAAAGGCTTTTACAAGGTGAAGCCTGCTTGCCCCAGATGCTTCCCTTAGCCAGGGGAGAGCTCTCTTAGCCACACAAAGCTGACATTTGCCAGGGATCTGGGAGGTGTGCAAGCAATCCCTGGCTGTGAAATGGGGAAAGAGGTTCAAGTTCATTCCACTTCCCAATTTTGGGAGGAAATGGCTCAATTTATTCCCTGGTTAAGGTTGCGTAAAACATGGACCATGCATCTATCTGTAGTCACAAGCTGGCTATGAAGCAAATGTCAGTGATGATGTTCCCAATTAAGGGATGTGATGCGAGGAATACTCAGCTGTCCTTTTGACTCTGATTAGTCACTGGACACTCCTTGGCCTACTCACCTTTTGATTCTTGGCCTGAACCAGCAGATGAAAATAAATGGTTTCCTTTCCTTCCACTTTTCGGGGAGGTAATGACAGCCTGTATTGCCCACAAACCAAACACATTTCCTTGCAGTAATAGAAGCCATCTTGAAGGAATGAACAAGCAATGCTTAAGCTTGGCTTGAAGCTAGAAACAGAGAAGGGAGTGCACAATTGGGAGTTTATGCTTTTCCTGCCACACTGATGAATTTTTGCCATGGGATTTGGTTCTGCCTCCCCTGATGTCTCAGACCTTGATGCTCCCAGCACTCATAATCTCTTCTTTAACCCTTTCAGGATAACATTGCAGATTCAGTAATTAAGTTGATCCAGCCATATATCGACAGCGAAGAATTTCAGCCAGCAGCCATAGCCAAAGTGTCCAAAGCCTGCACATCTATCTGCCAGTGGGTCAGGGCCATGCATAAGTATCACTTCGTGGCAAAAGCTGTGGAGCCAAAACGAGTAAGAACTACAGCAGGGCTTCTTCAAAGTTATTGCATGTACACCTAAAACTGAATGGAGCCTCTGCCCGCACCCATTGCTGCTAACCACAATTATTTTCCTTGGAATTATGGCAGAACTTGACGTTCACAAAAATTTCTCTCTCTCCACAGCAAGCCTTGAGGGAGGCTGAAGAAGACCTCCAGGCCACACAGAAGATTCTGGATGAGGCCAAGGAGCGTCTTCGAGAGGTGGAAGATGGCATTGCCAACCTGCAGGCCAAATACCAAGGTACTCTGGCCACAAAAGAGGAACTCGAGATGAAGTGTGATCAGTGTGAGCAGAGACTGGGTCGGGCTGACAAGGTAAGGGCCATGGCCACACCTGTGGAGTCTCCTCCCCCATTCCCTTCACTTGTTGGAAGACAGGAGCAGAGGCTGAAGGAAAGAACTGGGGGCGAAGAAACAGCTTTCTTTTGTTTCACATCAGCAGAGCTGTTAAAGAGACAGACACAATCTCCAAGTTGCAATCCAGAAACTCGGGGGGGGGGGGGAGGGAATACTAGTAAAACCACCAATTTCTTCTGACAATTATGCCCGCCCAAGTAAGTTTACCAAATCCTCTTCGATAGTAATTTTGTGGCCTTAATCACAGCAGGGAGTCAAACCTGCTTTTTCATTTCCCATATATCAGTAGTTGGGCTTAGGTGGGCAGTCCCAGTCACTGTTTTCCTGCGGCATTTTCTGCTAGGGTTTGATGGAGCTTCTTTGAGAAAGAAACTAATGTCAGTCTTTCTTTTCTCCAGTTGATTAATGGCCTGGCTGATGAAAGGATACGCTGGCAGGAAACAGTCCAGAACCTGGATTATATGATTAACAACATTGCAGGGGATGTGTTGGCTTCAGCTGGCTTTATAGCATACATGGGCCCTTTTACAGTGAGTAGGAAAAATATTTTATTTTCCAGAATACCTGAGCAGTGTCTTGATTTAGTTCTGGTACAGAATAAGTTCCCCAAGAGAAAATATGTTTCTGGGTCAAATTCCTGCTGCATCCCACATTGTAGCTAAACCATAGTGGCATAGTGCTGAATTGTCAAACATCTAAGTGTTGAAACTGGGATAGTTGCAGTCAAAATCTATCAGTGCATATTCTTGTTAATTAGTAAGTCCGGGGGCCAATGGCCACAGAGCTATTAATTACTAAATGGGCAGTCTTAGACCATAGGAATGTAACTGGTGGAGAGAGAGCTCTGTGTGATGTCATTTCCCCTGTTTCCAGTGGCAGGAAGAAATGAGACATGCGTTGCTCTCTCTCTCTTTGTCCTTTTGCACCATGCTTTTGATGGAGATAGTTGTCTGTCTCTGTTCTCTCCATGTGCAGACATAGTTGAATCTTATAATTTAACTATGAATTTTGTAACCTAGAAGTATTTTTACCTGCATTGTTTTTGCTGGTGTTTGTTGAAGATGAGTGCAAGACTTTAAGTAAGCGCTATTTTTAACTTACTTTACAGTTTTTGTTTTGATTATTTTTCCAAGTGTGGTAACTATAAAGGGGGAAGCGAGCATGCTTCAAAACTGGATTCAATTAGGTTTTGCAGCCTTTGCTTAGCTTTTATTTTTTCTGCCAAGGGATGGTAATCTGAAACTCTGACCAGCTAGCTTTCTAAGTGCAAACACTAAGCTGATTATTCTAAACATTTAAATCCCAAACACATGGGGAGACTGGAAGGATAACTGTAATGAATACATCCTCTCCTACTTACTAAATCTGTCCCACAAGAGAAACAGCCAGCGCAATTGATAGTTAACAAGTATAAAGTGATGCATATTGGGTTTTTAAAAACTTAAGTTCACCTATGTGTTAGTGGGGACTGAATTGGCGGTCACTGTCCAGGAAATAATACTTTGTCAAGGTAGATAGATTAACGAAAATGCCAACCCAAGTGTGCAGTAGCTGTATAAAAAGAGGAATTACATATTTGGGCTCATTTAGGGAAGGGAGTGAAAATAAAATTTCCAATATCATAATGCCCTTATAAAAATTGATGTGCAGCCACACATGGACTGTTATGTACAGTTCTCATTGCTTCATCTCAAGAAGGCTATTGTAGACCTGGAAAAGGTGCAGAAAAGGGAAACCAAAATTAGGACGGGGCTGGAACAGTTTAGTTTAGAAAAAACATACAAGTAAGGAGCAGGACATGATAGAAGTATAGAAAATTATCCAGGGTGTAGATGAAAGTGGATAGAGAGAATTCTTTCTCCTTCCCTCTTAATACTTGAAGCCAGTCATCCAATGAAGCTGTATGTTGGACAATTTAGGAAAGACCAAAAGAAGTCCTCTTTCACCACCATGTGATGCAGTAAAGGCCACCAACTTGGGTGGTTTTGAAAGAGATGTTGATAAATCCATGAAGGAGAAAGCAGTCAGTGGCTACTAGTCACGATGGCTGTGTACAGAAGTGGTTTGCACAGTGGGCTGCACTGCAGAACCGCCCTCCCGACACCAGCATTGCTGCCACTTAACAGGACAGTGCAGGGGCAGGATAGTAGCAGGGCTGGGGCTTCACAGGCTCCCCAGCAGGAGCACCGGAGTAGCCCCAACCTCACCATTGCCTTGTCCCATCACCACACTGTAAACAGCAGCAACACCGGCGTTGGGAGGATGGCATCACCCCACTGCACCAACCAGTGATGAACTGCTAAATACCAGTTGCCTGGGAGCACAAGTGGGGGGAGTGCTGTTGTGCTCATGTCCCGTGAGCTTCCCATAGGTATGTTGTTGGCTACTGTGTGAACAAGATGCTAGACAACCCATTGGAACAGCTAAGCATGTGGGCCTCAATGCTCTTTTTCAGCATGTTGGCCTAATTTAGCTAACTGTAATACTGATTTAATATCAGTGATGCTTAGTTTTCCTTTGCAGGGTCATTACCGCAATTCACTTTATGATGAATGGATAAGTAAGCTTGAGACGTATAATGTTCCACACACAAAAGAACCAAACCTGATAGGCACACTTGGAGACCCAGTGAAAATCCGATCGTGGCAGGTAATTTTAACAGTATACACTGACTGAATTGTTTTGAAATGTGTTCCCATGCTTTGAATAACTTTAACTTGTGGGGCTGAATCCTAGCTATGTGGACATGGCTTTGGTTTCCTGGGCCCTAATTCCATTGTAGACAAAAATCAAGAAGAAGTGAATCACAGAATAACTATACAATGGGTTGGACTGCACACCTCACCTTGTCCTCTTCTCTGCTATCAGAAGTTTAAATTATGGAAAATTTGCTTGATTGACATATTTTGCACAGGTTACATAAATTCATTTTCCTTGCTGCAGAACATATGTTACTGCCAGTGCAGTTTTGTTTAGGGGCAGAGTACGCAGAATTTGTGTTTACTGTTAAAATGATGTGTTCTTATGCAGATTGCAGGTCTACCCAATGATACCTTGTCTGTGGAGAATGGAATGATAACCCAGTTCTCTCAGCGCTGGACTCTCTTCATAGACCCCCAGGGACAAGCCAACAAATGGATAAAAAACTTGGTAAGGGCTTCTGCTTCTGCAAAGTCATTAATCCACTTCAGCGGTACCAGGGGATTTGGTACCCCATCCTATCTCTGAGATTGAAGTTATGTTCCTATAAAGGCATGTTGTTTACACCTCACTGTTAAAATTCCCAGTTTGCAAACTATAAATGCAAATGTAAAAAAAATACACACCCTTGTTATCTGAATCTTCTGATTATCTTATTATTATTATTATTATTATTAATATTAAAAATTCTGCTCTTTCCTTCATGAAATGATGGAAATATGGTTTAAGAATTTTAAAGCAGAAAACCAAACTTCATGGGATTGACGGTTCAGCTGCCAATTCTGAGTATTGATTTTGCAATGTGAAAAGCCATGATCAAAAAGCAAAAGCAGAACGGGGCATTGAACTGTTATCATGAAGAAATATGAGCAGTGAAAGTGGTTATCACGTTCCTTTTGGTTGCTTTCACACATTGGAGAGCTGAGTCGCAGGTCTGGGTGTTCGCTGTGTTCAATTTATTAACAAAGTGGATGCTTATGCTCAGATTTCTCCACCCCCACCCCATGTTTCTTTTAATCAGTTTTCCATTTGTTGTTCCACATTCACACAAGCAGGCCCCCACATATCACCTGTACTGAGTTTCTCTGCACCTTCTCTGTTTCTCAGGAGAGAGATAGTGGGTTAGATACATCTAAGCTCAGTGATCGGGACTTCCTGCGCAGCTTGGAGAATGCCATTCGTTTTGGAAAGCCGTTCCTGCTGGAGAATGTTGGTGAAGAACTGGATCCGGCCCTTGAACCTGTCCTGCTAAAACAGGTGCCCCTGATTTTTCAGTGCCTGTTTGATAAAGTATTAGCAGGCACTGGCAACTTTTCTGCTGTCAGCACTGAGCGAAGGGGCTACTCTAATGTTGGAATGCCTTTCATCTTTAAGAACTGCTATCTTCTGTGTGAATTGGGGTTACAAAGGTGCAGATTTGTAGTTGAGAAGCTTTGGGCGGTGGGAGAAGGCTTACTTCTTCCCCTGACAGCTGGTGTTGCCTCTATTAGCTGCTGTTCCCCTGTTATCATCCATAAAATGAAGGAAAGAAAAATGCTTGTTAATATGTGTTGATATGCTGGACCAACTGGGACTAGGAAGCAGCTTTGATGCCGAGACACGCAAATCTGTCTTCTGGTTGTGGACTGATACTAGCCCAGAAATTCTGCAAAAATCCATTCTGGACTCACCATTACCATCTACTTTAGCCTATCCCAAGCCACACTATCCGTACACTCTCAACAACATGAATTTGTTGGATGGAGTTGGCTATGCACGTTGTGGTACTATCTGTTACAGAATTGTGTCTCTTCTGTTTGCATAGATGTTTGTTGTTGCTGCTGCTTATTTTTACTTGTTTCCCTGATATACAGACCTATAAGCAGCAAGGTAGCACAGTGTTGAAGCTGGGAGACACAATCATTCCATACCATGAGGACTTCAAGATGTACATCACCACCAACCTACCTAATCCCCACTACACACCAGAGCTGTCCACCAAGCTTACGCTGATTAACTTCACCCTATCCCCCAGGTAACACCAGCTCTACTTTTCATTGCTGATGCCAGCAAGTGTTCTGATACTCTTCTTGGGCTTAAAAATCCTCCACTTTAATCATGTCAGCTGCTATTCCCCACCTGTAGTTCTGAGTTAGAGGTTGCATCCCATCAATCTTGATAGATGGAACTATGAATTTGAGCCCTGCTGGGCATGCAGTTTGCGGCTGGGGAAAGTCTGAAACCAAGCTCTAATAGAACATGAAGATTCCATATGACCCTTTGTTGTTCAAATTGTAATATGTGTGGTTACTTTCTTTTTACAGTGGCTTAGAGGATCAGCTGTTAGGCCAAGTGGTAGCTGAAGAGCGGCCTGACTTGGAAGAGGCCAAGAACCAATTGATTGTCAGTAATGCCAAGATGCGACAGGAGCTGAAGGAGATAGAAGATCAGATCCTGTACCGCTTGAGTTCTTCTGAGGGGAACCCTGTTGATGATCTGGAGCTTATCAAAGTGTTGGAGGCATCCAAGCTAAAAGCAGGGGAGATTCAGGTTGGTGACTGATCTGCACTTCCACTGCAGGCTGTCAGCTGTTTGCTTTGACTTAATATGGAATGGTGCATTTTGTCTCGGTCTTGAATCTCCTGCAGGCCAAAGTGAAGGTAGCTGAACAGACAGAGAAGGATATTGACATCACCCGGCTGGAGTATGTGCCTGTGGCTGTCCGCACCCAGATCCTCTTCTTCTGTGTCTCAGACTTGGCCAATGTCGATCCCATGTACCAGTATTCATTGGAATGGTTCCTCAACATATTTCTGACAGGAATTGCAAACGCTGAGAGAGCAGGTACCTCTGATAATGTGCTGTGTGTGAAGAGAATCCCATCCCAAACCCCTCAGTGTCTCACTTAGAACTATAGAATTGTAGAGTTGGAAGGGACCATACTCTGATCAACACTAAAAGGACAATTTCATAGTTCAAATGTTCAGAATTGCATAGTAAAGTTGTTAGCCATAGGATAGTAACCTCAGCAAAGTAAATATGTAATATATTGGTGATCCCAAATGCTATATCCCATTATGTTTGTTACAAGCCATCCCAAAATGAATTGGTGGTCTTGCAGTTCTTCTGGAAGATGTTCAGACTTTTGAAGGATTGGAGATTTGTTCATCCTTGCACTTCAATATCCAGTAGAGCTCAGTGCTGGAATAAAATTGGCACACAAACCTTTTAAGAGTACACCTACTCATTGTGGATCATAATCAGCCCCTACTAGCTTATTGCCAGAGTTGCAGAATCTCAATGAACTTCAGCTTGATCCCAAATTATTTCTGTACAGGGTTCAGGAAAAAAATTCACTTTGCTGAATCTATAAAGAGGGTCATCATTTCAGATCATGCTGGTGGCAACATTCAGCCATATATGCTGTAGAACTAGTATGTAATCCAGAGATGCGGGTCTTCCTGATGCCCTCTGCCCTTCCCTCACCATATCTAAATTGTTCTACTGTCAAGCTCTGTATGAGAGAATTCTTTTAAATTCACCAGCTTTTAACTTGGTATCCTTATCAGTGCAAAGCACTTGGCTTTTAAATGGCCTTCAGCCATCCTAGCAGTTTTTATTTCTCCAGGCAGTGTTCAGTATGCCAGCACCAGACAGGAGGCATGAGAAGTTTTTCTGGCTCACTAGTGCAGGCCTAAGTCCTCTTGAATAATGAAAACAGTGCTAAAGCGTATGGCAATATTGTGGGTCATTTCCTCCTACTTGCTGTCTGCATTGTTATTTTGTGATTTCTTCTTTTCAGACACCCTAAAGAAGCGAATAGCAAATATCAATAAGTACCTCACCTTCAGCCTCTACAGCAATGTGTGTCGGAGCCTCTTTGAGAAGCACAAGCTCATGTTTGCGTTTCTCGTCTGCATCCGGATCATGATGAACGAAGGCAAAATAGACATGGTCAGTGAAACTACGTCCTCAGACCCTTTTAAGCAAGTATCTGTGCGATCATGAACTGCTATGAGACTGCTTTTCAAAGCATGTAACTACGCACTGTACAACAAACATGTCTTAAAAGCATAGCCCAATGATATAATGCAGCATCACCTATTAAAATAGTTTGAAGGCACTCTGTGTTTCACTGGTGGCACAGAATGTTCAAATATAGGCATCTGGGAAACCTGATTATGCCAGGTGTGTGTGTGTGTGTGTGTGTGTGTGTGTGTGTGTGTGTGTGTGTGAGAGAGAGAGAGAGAGAGAGAGAGAGAGAGAGAGAGAGAGAGATGCATGTATGACAACCACCTGCTAACTTGATCCTAACTCTTTCTGTGAATGGAACAGAATTCAGGGAATGAGGCATTCCCACCTTCCCTTTCCCTCTGCAGCTCCATGAACTCCCTGAAAATCTGTTATAGGGGTGAGGTGACTGGGTGACCCTTGGGAAGGGATATGGGAGGCTGTTTCAGACGGAAAGGAGAAATGACAAGCACCCACTTCCCTTTACCTGAGCAGAGGAGCATCTGTTTGCTGCAGAAAACATCCATGTAATGTTTGTGTTCCCCATAGCAGTTGCAACTTGTAGAGCTACTGCTACAGTGTGCTTCCAGACATATATACCTGGGGCAAATCCATACCATACACTAAAGCACATCCAACACACATTTAAAGCACATGACCTCCCCCCCCCCAAAAAAAAAAGAATACTGGGAACTGTAGAACTCCAAATCCCAGCATCCTTAACAAACTAAAGTAGTGTCACTGAACGTTACGTTTCTGGGAAGGTGGAGCAGTATTACATACCTTTGTTCTTAAACTTGTGACCAGTGCAGAACTGTCCTCACAAACATACCTTATGGAAGTGATGGTTGCCCCGACAATTTATCATGCTGACTGGTCCCTCGTCAAGAGTCTGTAAACATTTTGACAAGCCTGCCATCTGTGGGCCAGAGAGGTGAACACCTCCATACATTGGCACTTCTGGCCATGGTTCATGGAAGGAAAATTCACAGGCAGAATGTCTAATTCTTCCTATCTATTATTTGTGATTTTTTTACATTCAGGATGAATGGCGATACCTAATTTCAGGTGGCGCAGTTAAGACCATGCGGGATAATCCAGCTCCTGCATGGTTATACGAAAGAGCATGGAATGATATCTTGGCCTTGACCAACCTACACAATTTTTCCAGCTTTGCAGATGATTTTGTGGCAAATCTGAATGGTTTCCGAGAAATTTTTGACAGCGCAGAACCTCACAGGTGACGTTTCCCCTTCAGTTCCCAGTAGGGTTGTAGGTCCTGTACTGCTTTTTTGTTTGGCTCTGCCCTCCCTTCCCCATCCCTCACCCCCACTGCTTGCCAGTGGTAATTCTGCCCAGAAAATGGCTAGAGATATGTTACTGACCTTGCCAGCCCCTTAAAAACATCAGAAGAGCCCTGCTGGCTCAGGCCAAAGGCCCAGCTAGTCCAGCATCCTGTTCTCACAGTGGCCAACCAGATGCTGTGGAAACTCCTGAGCAGGACTGGAGTGTAACAGCGTTCTGCTTACCTATGATTCCTAGAATCTGGTGTATGGAGGCATATTGCCTCCAGCAGTGGAGCTAGAGCACAGCCATCAAGTGATCTGTCACAAAGATTGATCCCATTATAGTTACCACACGAAATCCACTCTGAGAAGCCTGTCGTCTTGCCCTATGCCTGTTACATTTTCAGTGTGAAATGTGAAAACCTGACACAGCCCTTTCCTCTCTTGCAGGGAGCATCTGCCTGGCCTGTGGGACGCCAAGTTAGATGCCTTCCAGAAGTTGCTGGTCCTCCGTTGCCTGCGAGGGGACAAAGTCACCAATGCAATGCAGGACTTTGTGGCTGCCAACTTGGGGCAGGCCTTCATTGAGCCTCAGGTAGCTACCAGCAGTTGAGCGTGGGTGGTAGGAGGGGTGAGCAGATAGATGTTTGGCAAAACCATCACCTCATAGTGTCTCATCCTGCCGCCTTCTTTCTCAAGTCTAGCCATGGCCTTATTCCCAAAGCGTAAGACGGGGAAACGCTGTGCACTGACTCTGAGCAAATATATTCTCCATTGTCCATACCAGTGCTTAATAGAAAAATTCCGCCTTTATTCCCATTTCAGACTGCAAACCTCTCTGTGGTGTTTAAGGAATCTGCCGCTACTACCCCTCTTATCTTCGTCCTCTCTCCCGGCACAGACCCAGCTGCTGATCTCTATAAATTTGCTGAAGAAATGAAGTTTTCTAAGAAACTGTCTGCAATTTCTCTTGGACAGGGACAAGTAAGTTCCCAGTGCTAAAGTGCTGCACATCCCTTAAAACATGGCTGATCCTCATTAATTGCTCTGTAGCTCTTTTCCAAAGAACTTTGTGAAGTAGATTCCTGCCATTACTATCTTTGAGTGGATAACGAAGTATAAGAGCAGTGGATGTGTTCAAGTCCACCACTGAGTTTTCATGTCTAAGTGCAGTGTTTCACCCGGGGGGAGCTGAATTCAGGTCTTCCAGCACCCACTACAAAATACTGAAAACCTGTTTCACACACTTTCCTGCTTTCAGGAATTCTGGGTAACAACACTTGTGGACTCTGATCCACAAAAGCTGGTTGACATAATAAATTTGTTAGTGTCGTGAAACTCTTAATCATGTTTGCTGTGCTGCAGTATTCCTTCTTACATCTTGTATGGGTGTCTCCTGCAGGCAGACATGGACTTTGAGAGCCTACAACGCTCTAAGTGACCTTCACGCCCTTAAGTCAGGGGTGGGGAACTGAATCCAACTGGCAGACCAAATCCTTATATCCCCCACCTCACCTGTCAATCACCTGGTGCCACATTGTCAGGTGACCTTTTTCGTGTAGCACTGCACACAAAAGGCCCAATGGGCATCAGGGTTTCAGTGCACAGTGTTATGCAAGCCCTGACAATCAGCTGATTGGTGGTGCCTACCAACTCCCTTTTAGTCCATCCACCTGACTTTCTTAGTTTTTTCAGCTTTCTTAGTTTTTCTGCCTTCCCTAATTCCCTGCGGACATAGTACAGCCACCCTGACTGACCTGTGGCTAACTGTGTCATTCTGTGTTGCTTCTTAGGGTCCCCGCGCAGAAGCCATGATGCGCAGTGCTATGGAGCGTGGGAAGTGGGTCTTCTTCCAGAATTGCCACCTGGCTCCAAGCTGGATGCCTTCTTTGGAACGACTCATTGAAGGCATCAACCCTGACAAGGTGACACACAGATGGACTTCAGCTTTTGCTTCCCTGTGCATTTTCAGCAGAAGCCATAAAGTTTCTCCCTGGATCCTTATGTAAATGTTTATAGGTACCTGTAGAAAAATTGTTAAAGTGATGGGACAGCAGTAGTTAGGCACGATCTTTCTAGAGTTTTCTACTTTCTTTGCAGAGCATGCTTATGCTGCCAACAAGCTGGGCAAAAAAAGGGGAGGAGGTAGGGATTAGTTGCAGAATCTTGAGGCTCCATATGGGAGCAAGATAATAAGATGAAATAGAATCTCCAGTGAGCATTTTTTTGCTTCTGTAAAGGAACTCGCAGCAAGTGTCACTTTCTCTCGATGTTCTCCTTACACATTCTTATTGCAGGATGTCTTTGAAAGCTCACAGGAGTAAGCAGGATATCTTAAGAGAAATGTTGACTGTTCCGTCCTATGAGAAATATATTTGCTGGTCTCTTTGTGATGGGTGAACACTTCTCTAATGGGAGTGAGAAAAGACTCCTCCGTAGGTGTTTCTAAAAAGTAGAACAGAACTCTTTCAGATTATACATGGCTCATATTTCAATTGCCTAGGTGCACCGGGACTTCAGACTTTGGCTCACCAGTCTGCCTAGTAACAAGTTTCCAGTGTCCATCCTCCAGAACGGATCTAAGATGACCATTGAGCCACCACGGGGAGTAAAGGCTAATCTGCTGAAATCTTACTTAAGCCTGAACAATGACTTTCTGAACTCCTGTACCAAGGTAAGAGGTCCTATTTTCCAAGTTTTCAGGCAGCACTTTCTCATTCCTAGCTTTCTCCTGCCAAGGGATTGGTTACATTAGCTTCTGAATCAGTCCCTGTTCCTCTCCACTGCTACTGTGCCTCTTTGCACAAAGGGTACCACGTTACAGTGGTGTACAGCCAGATTGGGGGGGGGTGCCTTTCTTGCTCATTAGAAGCAACTGTTAATGGAAATGTTGTAGCAGCATCTTATCCTGTGACACTTAGGACCCATAAGAGCTTTTCTCAATGCATGTCCTCATTATTTCTGCATCTTGCAGCTTACAGAGTTCAAATCCTTGCTCCTCTCGCTTTGCCTCTTCCATGGGAATGCACTGGAAAGGAGGAAGTTTGGGCCACTGGGGTTCAACATTCCTTATGAGTTCACAGACGGAGATCTGCGCATCTGCATCAGCCAGCTGAAGATGTTTCTGGATGAATATGAAAACATCCCTTACAAGGTAGGAGGAGAGTGGTGCATGCCAAGGGTGAAATCTGGGCTGTGAGAAAATGTGTGTGAAGGAATAAAATCCTCCCAGGAAGACGGATTATGTAGGTGACCTAATACTTGGGGAGAGGGTCAGATAGTGCTTCTAGTCTTATTGGAAATACTGCTAAATAGCCTGAAGTTCCACGTTTGGCGGAACATATTCACCATTTCTCCTCAGTTCTCTGGAGAAGCAGTAGAATAACTTGCTGCAACACAGCAGCTGCAGCAAAATATACTTGAGGCCTCTCTTGCCACATGCTCTGATGCGACAGGATTATCTGTCTGCAAGCAGTGGGCCTGAATATTGTGTACAGTTTAAATTACTCAAAATATTTAAACTGGATTCATTTGGACTGGTCCAAATAATCTGCCCTTGCACAGCCTTCATCACTAGTCAGTGTTTGTCAACAACAACAATATTACTTAAACCTTGCCCATCTAGCCGTGTCTTCCCAGCCACTGTCAAACCTTCTGCACCCTCTTATCCATTGCTACCATGCTTGTTAACTGTAAATCCATTTCTTGCATTCAGCATGGTGTGCCCTTATTTCCCTGTCTAATATTAATAATAACAACAACAACGATGATGATGTCTTATTTATATGTCACCCATCTGACTGGGTTGCCCCAGCCACTTTGGGCAGCTTCCAAGAAATTAAAACATCAGACACCATGTGTTTGGAGTAGTTGAGGGAAGCCAATCCAAGCTTGTGCTTGTTTTAATGCTGTAGCTGAACCAGCCAGAGAAAAAAGTTATTGACGTGTGTAAGTAGATGGTGGAGACTTGGATCCCTGTGCATGACAGAAGGCACTTGCACTCATGCACAGCCAGGTGATCTCTTGCATGGGTGCTCTTTCCCTGGAGAGTGTTTCAGTTCTTCAAGGTGGCTTCTGGCATGGAAAAAAGAGGGCTGGCAAAGTGCCCCAAATTGTTCTCCTCTTGTACCCAAGCCACAGCCTCCTCTGCTATTTCTATGTCCTTGTCCTTTTGTAGGTTTTGAAGTACACAGCAGGTGAGATTAACTATGGAGGCCGGGTGACGGATGACTGGGACAGGCGCTGCATCATGAATATTTTGGAAGATTTCTACAACCCAGATGTTCTCAATCCAGAGTTTTCTTACTCAGAATCTGGTGTCTACAAACAGATTAGTACCACTTATGACCTTAATGTAAGTTGCATAAACTAGTAGGCAAACACACTGCACTATAGAAAGAATTAAACCTATACTAGTCTGAGTAGGTGCCTGGTTGATTCAAAAGTGAACCACTTTTCTAAGAGTCTGTATCAGATTTGGGAAGATCTCTCACAGATGAGTCTGTTCCTGAAACAAAATCCATGATGCTGTCACAGGGGTTGTAACACTTCTTCCAAAATACAAATTTTGGTTGAAACCCTGAGTGACAGGTTAACCAGGCAAACACATAATAATTCATAAGCACAACTTGGTAGGTGAACAATCTTATTAGAATGTGTTCTTTTATAACTGTTGGAACCGTTTCTCCTTTTCTTTCAGTAGTTTACTTTTGGTCTGTCTTAAAAAAATTCCTCCTCATTGTTCTGCGTGTTGATTTCCCCACATAGGGATACATCCAGTACATCAAGAGCCTTCCCCTCAATGACATGCCCGAGATATTTGGATTGCATGACAATGCTAACATCACCTTTGCTCAGAATGAGACTTTTGCACTCCTTGGGGCCATTATTCAACTTCAGCCCAAGACATCAACAGCAGGAGGGCGGAGCAGGGAAGAGGTCTGTAAGCCTGCTACCCTAATGGAATATGAACTTAGTGCATACCCCCGCCCAGAAATAATCTTTAATAGAAAGAGCTGGCTGTATACCAAGAGGCAGAACAGAAATGGCTCAGAATGCCACAATGGGCCCAGTTCAGCTCCCTGAGAATCTTCCCTTTCATTTTAAAACAAAAACATTTCTTGCCCTTAGGGCTGAGTAGATCACCTGAAAAGTGTTTGGGCAATGTCTCCTGAAATCTCAGAAAGGAAGCAGAACAAGAGTTCCAGGAGGCAATGAGAGCTCTTGGCCATGACTAAAAATCATGCAGAGTGTTATGCAAATAAAAGAATATTCAGCAGCACTTAATGTGCATAATTTCTACAGATCACAGAATTCAGCACTTTTTTGTACAGAATTTGAACTGCGAAGAGTCAGAATATTATTATTATTTAAATGAATAGCATTGTCCTCATTACAAAACTACTTTGCTGTGTGAAGATCTCTACCTGTCTTACAGTAGACATCTCAAGGGAGCAAAGGCACCCACCTTAAAAGTTAGGTGACCTTACAGCCTGGCTGCAGTGTAAATTGCATATGTAATGTGAGAGCAGAAACAAATTACAGAGTAGAAACAATTTAATTTTCATCTTAGACATGAGTCTTCTCTCACCCAGTTTAAATAAGCTGCTCTGAAGTTCTCCACCCACAAACTGTTCCTTCCACGTCTTTTCCATCCATTTTCTAGATTGTGGAGGAGACTTCAAAAGATATATTGGAGAAAGTGCCTGAGCCCATTGACTTGCAGAGAGTAATGCTGAGATATCCTGTACTGTATGAGGAGTCCATGAACACGGTTTTGGCGCAGGAAGTGATCAGGTATAAGTCTTACTTTAACCCAACTCTTTGCAGGACTCCTCTGCAGGTGCCTCTCAGAGTTTACAGTTTAGTAAACTGAAACTAGTAGAGGAGCAACTGCTAGGGAGAGCAAGTGGGTACAATAGATCTGCAGGCAGGTAAATGAGGCAGGAGCTGCCTTTCTCCACCTATTTGGGCATTTGAGGACAAACCCCATTTACATTACCCTCACAGCACATAAATTTGTGTTTCAGCTTAAGGTTATGAAAACTGAACTATTTATAACTTTTCTGACATTGAAATGTGGAAAGAAACAAATACCCCCCCCTCCCCATCCCAGAATTCAAATTTCAGACATATTAATATCTAGTTACGCTGGAAATGAATTTAAACAGCCTTTACAGAGCTGCATATGATATAATGTTGAGAATTTTGTTGAAAACCAGCATATAACTTAAACATGATATCCCCAAGTTTACACAATAGTGCAGTCATATATGCTCACAGAAGTTATTAAAATCACAGCATTGGATTAGTTTGCTTTTTTTTTAAAACAAGAATACCTGCCTTGATTTTGCACAGATACAATCGTCTGCTGGCAGTCATTGCAGCGAGTTTAAAAGATCTGCTGAAAGCTCTCAAAGGCCTAGTGGTGATGTCATCCCAGCTGGAACTGATGTCCATCAGTTTATACAACAATATTGTCCCGGAGATGTGGAATAGTAAGGTACTTCTGAGTGCTATGCACAGTTTTTGGTAGTTGCAGCAGTGCAGCAGGTTGTTTTGCAAAATGGGAGAAACACCTCTATACTACTTAGCTGCTATGACTGGTCAGTTTTTCATAAGGAACGTCAAGCCAGACTTCACAGATGTACAGATGAAGCCAAACCTTAAAAAACACTTTTTCTTGCTTACATTGTAGAAATTTAGCACCATAGAATGATTACTGGCTGACCAAGTAGAGTTAATTTTAATTTGCATTTAAAATGTTTGCCTCATAGCAGTTCAAAGGACTGGGACTTACAGCTGCTCAACAGCTCTTTCTTCCAATGCCATTCTTCCCACAGGCCTATCCCTCCTTGAAGCCCTTGGCCTCCTGGGTGAACGACCTGCTGCTGCGCATTGACTTCTTGCAAAGGTGGATTGAAAAAGGGATCCCACCTGTGTTCTGGATAAGCGGCTTCTTCTTCCCACAGGCTTTTCTAACAGGGACACTGCAGAACTTTGCCAGGAAGTCTATCATATCCATAGACACCATCTCTTTTGACTTCAAGGTCAGTGGATCATGTTGTATCAAAAGCTCAGCAAGTGATGTTTTTTACCCTTTTACCTACTGAAAACCCAAGTGTCAGCTTTGCAAGTGAAAGGTACTTGTAGTTCCTAGTCCCCCATTACATTTAAACCACTACAGCAGTGGTTCCCAATTACCACAGAACACCCCTACTTTTTAAAATTTGGTAGTTTATGTTATGTGAGTGGTGCTACAGGTATCCCCAACTAGACACAATCATTCTGCTCAGATACAGACAAACTCCTTTGATATAATCCCACAGGCAGGCTTCTTTTTCTGTGGTTTCAAACTGGCACATTTCTTTTACCTGACTGATTGATTGATTGATTGATTGACTGATTGATTGATTGATTGATTGATTGATGAAAACTTGCTTTCCCACCCTCTCAATTTAGGTGATGAGTCAGCCTGTGCAGGCACTAACTCAGCGACCTACTGAAGGATGTTACATCCATGGCTTGTTTTTGGAAGGGGCTCGCTGGGACCCCATGTTCTTTCAGCTTGCAGAGTCACGGCCAAAGGAGTTGTACACAGAAATGGCAGTCCTGTGGCTAGTTCCTGTGCCTAACCGCAAGCCTCCAACCAAAGGCATCTATCTGTGTCCCATCTACAAGACATTAACTCGTGCAGGTAAGCCTTTCAGGGGAAGGTTGGGTGAAGGATGCCAAAACTTGGAAAGGAACAGTATTAGAAATTCTTCTCATGAATCTAGCCTTTCTCAACTTCAGGTCCGCAGATGGTGTAGGACTACAACTCCTATCATCCCTAGCTTAGTAGTGGTCAGGGATGATGGGAGTTGTAGTTCAACAACATACTAAGAAAGGCTACAGTAATCTATCAATAGGGGAGACAGGTGCTTTCTCATGCTGAAAATCAGGTTAGAATTTTAGATATGTCCCTTTGCATCTTTGACTACTTTTAGCAAGATAAAAAGCTTCCCCCATCTCTCAAACAATCTGGGGATTACAAACAATCCCTTGTTATGTGGTGTTTGCATAAACCTTTGCTAGGGAAGGGGAAGCAGAACAAACAAGGAAGAAAGTGCTCTGCCCTCCAGCCATGATAATTTTTTTCAGCTACTTTTCCGTCTCCAGAGATTTCTTTTGCAGAAATCATGCCAGTTTGAAAGACAAAAAAACTCCTGTAGCAAATGTCATTTCAGCCGTAGGATCATCAGCCTGTAAATGGATATTATCTTCTTCAGTATACTACAGTCTAACACTGTTCATTTTCTTTGCTAGGGACACTGTCCACAACGGGCCATTCTACTAACTATGTGATTGCTGTAGAGATTCCAAGCAGTAAACCTCAGAGGCACTGGATTAAACGGGGTGTTGCCTTGATCTGTGCCTTAGATTTCTAAACACTGAAGGAATAGACTTGAGCAGCTTCCTGAAGCTTAGAGGAGAATGAAGTTATGCAGGTGCTCTATGCAACTAGACTTGTTCGATGAGACCTCTTCTGCTGAAACAGAGCTGATCATAAGATTGTGATAATGCTATCATTTCATTAATTTAATCCTATAACATTAATAAAATATCAACTTTGGTTTTGCAGACAGCTGTGGCACTCCTAACTGGGATTTCCCTCATCCTGTAGACAGGACACAAGGGTGCAGTTGCTAAGATGTATAGTGACAAAAGCATTTCTGTTTTTGCAAGTATAGAGACAAAATTTTAGTTTTAAGGTCTGATCAGAGAAATCTTCAGATGGGTATACATTTTATTTTCTGACCCAGAACTGGTATTTACAGCACTTGAAACGGACAAAGCAAAAGACAGTTGATTCTGTCAACATATAAAAAATAATAATTCTACAGTCAGCATCTGTACATATTTTCAGAGAAAGCAAATGCAGTTCTGCTGTCAGCTGCACTACCGTCTCAGGAATCACTGGGTGTCCTTTCCCTCCTCAGCTTGTGGTCTTCCTTTGCTTTCCACTAATCATTGCTGGTAGTACAAAAGTAGACTCAACTATACATGTTCATGGAATGAGTTTCAGCAAAAGAGAAATTCTTCCAGAAATCCTATGACAGCCTATGACTACCAGCAAGCATAACCTACAGCAAACTTGCAGGTGGGTCCTGGTCTCTCTCCTCAATACGAACGCTGCTGCATTTACCATGTACAGTCAAACCTCGGTTGTCGAAAGTAATCCGTTCCGGAATCCTGTTCGGCTTCTGAAATGTTCAACAACCGAGGCACGGCTTCCGATTGATTGCAGGAGCTTCCGGCACTCAAGCAGAAGCCGCGTTGGGACATTCAGCTTCCGAAAACCAGAACATTTACTTCCGGGTTTTTGGCGTTCAGGAGCCGAATCGTTCAAAAAGGTTTGTACTGGATTTTCACAGGACACAAGAGTAAATCAATATACATAAGGAGGAGTAGACAAGAAGGTCTCAAGTCGGCTGTGGTGGCAGTAGAGCTGCCATGCTGATTATCCAGCTTGCCAATCTTTTACCGTTAAGCCTGTTGCTGCAGCAGAAGACTGGCAATGAGGTAGAAGTGGGGGGGGGGGGGATTGTACACCCTTGCTGGCAAGTAACAGCAGCAGAGGGTGACTGAATATGCAGCTGTAGGGCTGCTGAGCAGTGTCCACAATCCCAGGTACACCTGCGCACTGATGATCCAGCTGTCTCTGCCTTCACCATCACCCACGCTAATGGCATAACTCCTCCCTCACTGATCACTGCCACCCACTGCTGAGAAAACTACTACTTCTTGCCCTGTCTCACTTCTCACTATAAAAGCAATACAAGGAAAACCAATTATCCAACGGTAGCCCTTTCATCAACAGTCTGCTTCCTGTCTGTGCCTCAGAAGTGTTAACAACCCCAAAAAAGGGTCACTTCACATTCACTGGCAGCAGTGAAGGAGCTGCTTTCCTGGGGCTTCTTCCTTTATTTCACCTGCCACATGCTTGGAGGAATCACACAGAGAGACCACTGTCATGATTCCTACCCACCTGATTTTTATTTTTTTTTGGTGGTCTAACAGTTCCAGAGAGCAGAGAGAGAGAACAGAACAAATACCTATGTTACTTCTAGCATATCATGACACTAATCCACCCATTTCAACTGTTTGTCTCAGCATTGTTTTAACTTCATAAAGGGTGGTTTTATGCAGCATAATCTGAGCAAAAGCCAAGGGACTTTCAAGGGGCACCTGAGGCTACAGTTTATCAACCCCCAAGTTCAGGAAGGGGGAAATAATCTTGTATGATTGATCATTCTGATCCTTTTCTGTGCATGGCTAACAAACAGAAAAATATAACAGAAAGCAGCACACACTTCAAGGTATACACCCCTATAAATTGTGAGTCACGCTGTGTCCTTACTTTGGGCACCCACCGCCCATTTCAGAAATTCCTCTCCCTGTTCCTGCAACAACTGAAGAAACCGCCCAGAGAAACATTAACAGGACTGATACTGAACTGAAAGACCTTCTGCAAAGGAGGAGCAAAGAAGCCTGACCTTCAAGTGGAAAGCATCCCTTCCAATGCACATAATAGATTCCTGGAAAAAGGGTAGATGGCCACCTGTAGTCCACTACAATGATAATATGGCTCAGAAAATATATATATACATTTTAATACAGAAAATAGATAATAGCCTCCCAGGAGAACACAGAGCCATCGGCACTGGCCAGAAACAGTACATTGCCAATTCCTTTTTTGCTGGGAAACCTGAACCCAACACCACACCAACTCCTGCTGCAATGCCCTTCTAGAAGGTGGCAGGAATTTGGTTTCTCCTTTTCAATAATCTCCCTACAGAGCTTCTGAAGGATGCCATTGGCTACTGCAAGATATACTGCAGATGGATTTCGGACACTGAGTAGCAAATTCAAGTGCTGTGTTAAGTAGGACCCTCAAGTGGTCCTGGTCCTTAGGGTTTGGAGAAAAGTTACACTGGAATGCCCACATAGTTCACCACCATTAGAGGAACATCTACAGCCCATTTGAATGCAGGTGGATTTGCATGTAACATTACACTAACACTGATTATTTGAACAGAGATGTTCAGTGCAAAGCCCATCTCCTGGGCACTGCCCAGCTGGTAGAGCCTGAAATGTGCACCAGATGACCACAGTGACAAGCAGTGAACACAACGTACTGTCCAAAGGCCGGTGCTACTGACGCTTGGCTTTATACGGCCGGGAACGTTTCCGCCGGTCAGGCTTCCGCTGCTTGTGGAGACGCCCAATGCTGACCCCTTGCCGCCTACGCACAGAGATGTTCTGTTCAACAAGGCTAGCCAACATTCCTGCAGGAAGAGAGTTTGAAAGGTTAGCTAAAGAGAAACAATTGTTATGCAGTTAGGAATGTTCTTTCCTTTTCAGCCACTTCAAAACACAAATTCTAGGGAAATAGCTTTAGTTGCCAAACAAAAGTCTTGGGACCTTAAACCAAAGATTTATTGTAGCATAAAGGTTGTGTGAACTAAAGCTTCCATAGCCAGTCCTCTAAAGATTACAATATTCATCTTTAAGGTGCAATTTAAGACATACTGTCCTTCAAAGTAAACTACACAAGTCTTCAATTCTGTACCAGAGGGCAGGTTAGATAGTCAGGAGCATTATATGCATCACAAGTTCATGATCAGGAGTTATTTAAAAAAAGCATGCCCAAACATGGAAACTCTTCAAAGGTCCTCTTTTGTGGATACTGCCTTCAAAGGGAGGAGATTTAAAATCAAAGCTGCAGTTTCCAAAATGCAAGTAAAGACCAAAAGAACAGTCCCGGATGCCAGGACTGCTCAACAGGCATCTTACCTTCTTGTGCCAGCATGGAGATAAAGGTGCATATGAATTCATCATAATTGTGAGTTCTTCTCTGGTCATCAATCTAAGGGGAAGAGTCAGTAACGTGGAAGAGAATTATCAGTTCAGCAGTTATAGTCGAAGCAGTCAAGAGAAAATGTTTGCCAGTGTTAACTTTTATGTGGCTGACTGGCAATATAAAAGTGAATTAAGTCTACTGTATCTTATCCAAAATAAGCTTGGGAAATTATATCAAGTGGCACACCAGTGCCCACAAATTAAGAACAATGGCAAAACCCCATTTTCTCCAGTTTTTAGTAGATGTATAATAAGTAATAGATAATGAGATTTCCAGCTTCAGGCAAGAGGCACTGTGCAAATATTACTAACCCAGCCAAAAAAGCAGTAGCTTAGCATCATGAATGGTCTCCTGGTATGATGTCTTCTGATTTTGCTAGTCTGGAGACTTCTTTTCATATCAGAAACTGTGGTCATGGTGAAGGAAAGTCATCTCATGATTACCCCCCAAGATGAAACACCCTGCTAGAATACCTTGAACTTCTTCCTTTTCTCTACCTCCTCCTTTAAACAGGCTTCATAGTTAGCTATTTCGGCTTCCACACATTTCAGCAGTGCCAGCAGCTCCTGCCAGAGCCAAAACAGGGACAGTATGAACACACCCAATCCCCAACAGTGTTTCATCGACTTGCAAAGTCAGCAGAAAAAACAGTGCACCATCTAGAACAATCTCACATGAAGCACAAAGAACATCTCATAGCTTTGGTGCCAGACAAGGCCATTTTGTAACTCATAGAGTGTATAGTCCCAGGAGGGGAGGTACTCAGTCCAGAAACCATGTTAAGAGAGGCTGCAACGTTGGAAAGTGGTTCTACCTAACAGCAGCAAGGAAGAAGGGGGGGGGGGGGGAACCACCAGCAGTAATGTAGGAAATTAACAAGCTGCAAGGTTTAGTGTTACACAGTCTCATAGACCTTGGACTGTCTGAAGCAGGCATCCCCAATTCTTCGGCCCTCCAGATGTTTTGGACTACAATTCCCATCATCCCTGACCACTGGTCCTGTTAGCTAGGGATCATGGGAATTGTAGGCCAAAACATCTGGAGGGCCGCAGGTTGGGGGTGCCTGGTCCGAAGCATAACTGTGAGGAATCGCAGCACCTAAAACTCATACTACCAACGAGCACCAGCTGTCTTGGGAAGGGAGGGGAGCAGGGGTAGAAATGCTTACTTTAGGAGAATACTTTTCCCCACAAGGGAGATCACCAGACCGACCAAGTCCAGGCTTCTCCTTGCTGTCATTTGCTTCACTTGAGTCTCTCTCTTCTAGCTTGACAGTGGACTGAAGCTCTTCACTGGATTTGCTAGAAGATGAGGATTTTTTCCCAGCATCTGGTATCAGTGGAGAAGAGAGCAAAAAGGAGGAATGCCTCAGGAGAGTTGGTCTAGGTGACCCTTGGGCTCCCTTCCAACTCTACAATTCTAACACACAGGATGGATTCATCTTATTATTAAAACCATTGTATATCACTTTTCATTTCAAAGAAATACCAAAGTAGTTTACAAAATAAAACACAGCTGCATATAAGCACAACAAAACATCAGCATCAAATAAAGTAGCCAGAAATGCCAGGAAGTGATATTAACACTCAGGAAAATACACAAATCGTTTAAGTACTTCTGTAGTGTTTAAATACATGTTTTGAGCACAGGCCATACTCATATTCCTCCTTCCATAACTATCCCATACATAGTCCTAGGCCAGACTCCTGCTTTTAGTAGTCCAAGGCTGTAGTCACATCAAGTCAACACTGGGTCCTTCTATAGGGATTACTCATAAGCATATGCCTTGCTTTGACACAGTTCACACATGCTTTGGGAGGAGAGAAGTTGTGAAGATTATCTGATAGTACTTTGGCTCTGCTTCCAGAATCAGCAATGAGACAGACTCTTAATGATAGAAAAAGGAACTCTAGAAAAAGGAAGAGCAGACCTTTGCTGTAATGCTCTCACCAACAAACTGCAGAAGTTAGGGGAACCTCCACAATATATGCCATATTCATAATCATTGCCCACCAAACCGCTGGTTCATCCCTGCACACACAAAAACCTTTTAAAGACACCTAGCAAAAAAACCCACCTGGGCCTTTTTCTCTGTAACCTGGCAGGTTTCAAACCTAAGAGTACCTCTATATGCTGTTTTCATAAACATCATCACTTTAAAAAACAGGAAAAATTAAGTGAGCCTTTTAACTTTTCTAAACAAAACCTGTCCTTGCAGTTTCTCCTTCTGAAGTTTGGCAGGATTCATCTCCTTAGAAGAAACTATCATGCCTGCAAATTTCATCCAATTCTGCCCAAAATTAACACATACATAGATGGTTCCTCTTGGGGCAGGTGTGTTTAAACTTTAAATGTGCCTAGCATGAAAACTCATTGTCCTATGTTTCTATAAGATGGGAAACTTCTGAATCAGGATTTGAACCCAGAACTGAAATGGATAGTCCCCAAATCACTCTCAACTGAACTGGGTTCTGAACTGAATCAGGATCAGCACACCCCTACCAAACAGCTTTTTGTTCTGTTCTTATGCCTTTGGTATCTAACTGGAAACCACTGCAGAAGTAGTACAGGGGCTACAGCCCTTCCCCTGAACCTTACCTGTTATAGTAAGTGGGCAGAAAACCCCATCCTCTGTGAGGTGCAGTAAGCCTGTGCTGATGATAGGCCCCAAATCCCTCACAGCTCGATTGTAGCGTATACAGTCCACACGCAGAAGGCTATCCTCCTCCCCAAACAGCACCTTGGAGATGTGAGAGGTGACAGGGCTGGAGGGACGAGTGGGGTTGGCTGAGCGGATGGGGGAGCGGAGTGGGGAATTGAAGGCACTCCCAATCTCTGAGGCAGTGTCCGTACTCTCATTGCTGGGTGTAGGAGATGGTTGGGAATGGGCAACAGCAGCAACAGCAGTGCCTCCACTGCTGGTCTTGATTGACAGGGGGATGGAGAGATCCTTCTGTGTTTCCTTGAGCTTCTCAGTTAGGACATTAATAGTGTTGGGCTGCAGCATGGAGAGCTGGCCATCTGCACTCCCCGCCAGGGGTTCCTGCTTCACTGGGCCCTTCCGCTTGTACCTGTTCAAGATTGGGGAACAAGAGAGGAAAGATAAATTGAAAATGATTGAAGGGCAATAGGAGCAGCAAAGATCAGGCATAACAGGGCTGGTGGAAACAATCAAAACATCGCAGTATTCCATATTCACATTCAGTAATATACAATTAAAAAATGCAGAACACCAGGAGTCGCTACTGTAAAGGATTTGTCTGCTTGTTTATTTAAACCAGTGTTTCCCAAACTTGGGTCTCCGATTTTTTTTTGGACTACAATTCCTATCATCCTTGCTCACTGGTCCTACTAGCTATGATGGGAGTTGTAGTCCAAAACCAGCTAGAGACCCAAGATTGGGAAACACTGGTTTTAACAGTTTGTATCCCACTTTTCACCAGGTAGGTCTCAAATCAGCTTACAACAATAGAATACACAAATTTTAAAACAATTAAACCTCTGAAATTTAAAATCTCCTTTCACAAAGGAGTGAGGCTTCAAATCAAAGTCAAATATAGCAACTGAAAATGCTGGTTTTGAAAAATAATCACTGACTTGCATTGAAAAGCTCCCACCCTCTATTCTATGCCTATAGAGGAGCAAAGGGAGAATGAATCACCATTACCTCATGGCAGGATTGGCATTGCAAACTTCCTCCTCCTCCTCCTCATCGTAGTCATCCTCCTCGTCCGAGTACTGCTGGTGCTGCCGTACTGGGACCCGGCTCCGGCCCACTCCTGCTGCAAGGTCCTCTTCCTCCTGCATTGCGTATCAGAATACACCTTAGGAATGCAATCTGGGAGGATCTACTGCCCTCAAAAGCCCCTCATTTAACTAACAGTCCTTCGCAAAGAAATATCCCAGGCATCATCCGAGCCCTGAGAAACCAACTTTCTAAGCCCATGTCTGTAGTGCCAAATTTCCCATTAAAATAACTCATAAACAGCAAAAAAAAATGTGATCTTGCCGAAAAAGGTCAACAACAGAAAAAGCTTAACAAACTTTCTGTCTGGGTTTTCACTGTTTGAAATATGGGAACCCTAGATCAGATCAATGGCCCATCCTGTTCTCCCAGTGACCAACTAGATGCTCATAGAAAGCAGGATATGAGCTATCATGTCCCACTTGCACTTCCCAGCAACTGATATTCAGAGACAGAGATGGCTATTCCGACAGAACACAGCCATGGTGCTTAGTAGCCACTGACAGCCATTTATTCACAACATAGGAATGTTCCTACTTCATACCCACTAATGGACAAGCTAAGAGAGTCAGAGGAACTTCAGTGGAACAACCTATAAAGCAATGGCAGCCACCTATGTAAGAAAGCTTTTTAAAAAAATAAATACCGAAGGCAAATTCTCATGTTAAAGATTTGTTTCTTTTTGGCATGTGAAAGAAAGCTTGACAACAGTCACTGTCAACTGGAGATTCGTAAATCAGAAACTTGAATGAGATACTTGTGTTCAGCATAGCTGCCCTTTACTTACTTGCATGGGTGACTTGGCATAGTTGTGGTTATCCAGGAAAGCTGGCAGTCTCTGCACGATAGGGCTAGGGTTGGCCAGTGCCCCATTGATGCTGCTCACAGGTAGCTTATTGCCCAGCTTGGATTTGCTTGGGGGGCTCTGGGTTGATGAAGGCTGATCCTGGCCTCCAGACTCCTCAGTGCTCTCTGGAAAGAACACCTCTCTTTTATTTTCCCATTTGAGAGCATTTACACTTGCTTACTGAGTAAATGCATACACCTCCAATGAGACATTTTCAGATGCACTGAGCAAGCACTCCTTTCCAGAACACCACACGCTTACCCCAAATCCAGCAAAGGCAAACAAAGACACTGAAATCTGATACAAATGCCTACAATTTGCAACCCTGTTTTTGCACTAAGGGACGGGCTAAAACAGGCATGGCCAAACTTGGCCCTCCAGATGTTTTGGGACTACAACTCCCATCATCCCTAGCTAACAGGACCAGTGGTCAGGGATGATAGGAATTGTAGTCCCAAAACAGCTGGACGGCCACGTTTGTCCATCACAGGGCTAAAGTATTATTCATTTATTTTGTTTAAGTAGTAAAATCAGGCCCTCAGCGGCTTTCACATAGTACAGTGGTACCTCGCAAGACAAATGCCTCGCAAGACGGAAAACTCGCAAGACGGAAAACTCGCAAGACGAAAGGGTTTTTGTTTTTTTGAGTTGCTTCGCAAGTCAATTTTCCCTATGGGCTTGCTTCGCAAGACGAAAACGTATTGCAAGTTTGTTTCCTTTTTCTTAAAACCGTTAATACAGTTGCGACTTGACTTCGAAGAGCAACTCATAGAACGCGGTGTGGTAGCCTTTTTTGAGGTTTTTGAAGACTTTGGTGATTTTTGAAGCTTTTCCAAAACTTTTCCGAAACCGTGCTTCGCAAGACGAAAAAATCGCAAGACGAAAAAACTCGCAGAATGAATTAATTTCGTCTTGCGAGGCACCACTGTAAGTGGATCCTTAATAAGCCAAGTTTATTTTATTACATTTCTACCCCACCCTTCCTCCCAAAGGAGCACAGGGTGGCAAACATCAGAATGATAAAACACATACACATACACTTACAAACAGTTAAAAACATCTAAAACATATCCCATTCTGAGCATGGTTCTTTGTTCTCCGCACTCCACAGCCCCCTTCCACATTTCCCCATACCTGCTTGTGAGCTCTCGGGGACCAGCTGCGCTCGCCCCAGTGGCAGGGCGGTGGGGGGCTTGCTGTTTGCTGACTTTGGCTCTTCAGAAGCCTGGGCCTCCAGGAATTTCTGGGTGTGGACCAGCTCTGGTTGCGTCACACGGATTAGCTAGTGAGGAAAAAATATAGATAGAACAAAGAAATTGACAAAAAGGAAAAACCCACAGACATAGAAGGAAAGCAATGAAGTCAGTTCCCAATTAACATGCTTCCTTAATGAAAGGGCCAGCTAGGAGTGGGGAGGAGGAGGAGAACCATGTAACCTCTTGCGCTATTTATTTATTTCTGCTATTACTGAATTATATGGGGCTGCTGCCACTGCTCACTCTGATCACCAACCCCTCAACCTCCACCCTTTCTCCCCCACCTGACCAAACACCCCACTCCCTCTCCACAGCCCCCCCGTCCCACACAGCTCATTACAGGTTTAATGGAGGGAAGGGTGCTTCAGAAAGTGATTTGCCAAACCACTCTCTGAAGTGCTTCCCAACCTCCTTTAAACACCACTTCGGCAAAGGGGGAGGGAAACAGTGAGAGAAACAGCTCTCTGAGCCTTCCCCACATTAAACATTGCTCCTTCCTTAGCAGCTCACATAGGCTGCGCAGCAACTTACTTGCTCAGCTGCCTGCTGCACTCTTGTACGTAATACAAGCCGTAATAGAGTGTGACACTTTCAAACATGTAGTATAGAAAGACTTTGGTTCAACAATGATTTAGAAACGATTCATTTTGGTTCCCACCCCAGGCTCAGAGGCCAGCCCACAGAGGGCCTTCCCTGAATTCTATACATACAGAAGTCATCTTCCGGTGTTTCTAAATTGAGGGAAAGTGGGTGAAAAATGTGTACAATCTGCAGCCCCAGCAATGGTTCAACAACATCAGTCTTGTACACAGACATACAGATAGCCAGATGCAGTCAAGAGAAGAGATTCAATTACTAGGCTCATCCCAAACTTACCTGCTGCAAAGCCTCTAATACAGTTTGCCGGTTCATCTTCAAGATATGCAGCTTGGATTCATACTTCATCCTCCTGTCAGGCACGACTGCCATCAAGTTAAAGCGGATGTCATGATATGGCTCCCTGCAGGAAGACAGCATCAAGTGCTAAGCGCCCCAATTCAAAGTACAGGCTGAGTCTTTTAAAAGAGGCCCCCTGGAACATGTGTACTCTGTATCCACAGGGCCTCTTTTAAAGGACTCATCCTGTATTTGCAGCAGAATATTTCCCTCTGTCACCACAATGCTAACATCACAGTGTATGGCACTGAACGGACAAGACTATTGGGAGTGCAGGGGGAACATGTCTTGGGACCAGAAGACGGCCTCCCAGAGAAAGCTGAACCAAAGCAAGATCTACAGAACATGAGATCCCAGGAGAAAGACTTGTCTCTTCTGAAGCACACCCTCCTAAGTTATCACAGGATCCTAACTAAACATGGCAGCTATGCAACATCCCAAGTAACAGAGGCACTATGCCTCTGAATGATGTTCACTTAGACTCATGAGCAGGAGACTGCTAACGCGCACATGTCATGCTCGTGGGCTTCTCATAGGCATCTGGCTGGCCACCACAAGGACAAGGTCTTCCTATGCTATGGCACTTTGATCATTTACCCTGCTGTGGCAAGTCCAATTCTCTCCATGATCACTCTTCGAGCTTTGTCTGTCCATTCCTCCTCTTCTGCCCATGGACCTGAAAAAGCAATAAGAAGGTAAATGTAGAAACAAAGAAATAAAAAGTCCCTGCTAACAGATTAAATGAGCTTGAACTGTATACGCAACTGGGAGTGTAAAGGTAGTTCGGTTAAGGTAAAGAAATCCATCGCAAGACCTATCACGTACAACAACCCTTGGGAACGAGCTCACCTGAGCTTCCCATGTGGCTGGCTAGATTCTGATCCATCCATGCTACCTGCAAAGTCAACTTATAAAATAAATGTAAATTGTTCCCCTTTAAGATGTTTGTTTCAGCCTAACCCTGAGACCCAGAACAGGTTATCAAATCTAAAGAAAATAGAAACCCAGAAACACATTCAGATTAAAAAAACAAACCACTCCTTCCCACTGTATCCAAGTGCTTTCTAATGCTGTTCTCTTACTCAACCATTTGCAGAGGTTACCAGAATAAGGCATTTCCGCCCATTCTCTCTCCTCACACCCACAAGGTGTAACAAAATATACCCAGAAATCCTTAGATATGATGTTGCCTCCAGTCATGATTCAGTCCCGCTCTTTAATGAGTTCCCCAAGGTACATCTATTTCCTAGACCTTTGCTAATTCATAGATTTAACTTTTCCTCCGACCTCTTCCCTTGCCCACTTTCTTTTCTTTTTCGACATGTACCCGTCTACGTAGATAAGTTTGCAGACAGTTCTGCTATCGTTTATTTTACTTACTGCTACTATTTAATGTATTTCTTTCCTGCCTCACCAGAAGAATTTGCAGAATAATAATACAACAAATATAAAATATACCAAAAACATCTGAAAAGAGCAACTGCAAGCAAATGAACAGTAGGACTAAAACTGCAAACACAGCCTCCCTCCTGCAATTTCTGCAGCCAAGCTGGTGCCGAATGTATTGCTCTGTTTTCCTTTGGACCACATCAGCAAAGCCGAGAGGGGTGTTCTTGTCCTCTGGGCAGCCCAGGACTTCCATGCACACTTCCCAGGCATACAACTCAGAGATGCACCCTATTGTCTCTCGAGACAGATGGGTGCTGACAACAACATTTTTGATGTCTCCAAATATCTTGCAGCCAGACCAACATTTTTAGTTTTTCAGATAAGCTAAGGCACAGTAGGTGGAGTCCCTTACCATGGTCAATGGGATAAACCTTCAGGCCATCCAGCTCAAAGAGCCTCCCCTTAATGGGAACGTAGCTGACAAAGTGAAAAGCCTCCATGGTTCGCACCGCACTGATCCCATTCTGTTTCTCTGGCAAATGCCGGGGCTCTGGCCTACCAAAAAACCAATAGACAAGAAGTCAGAATAGATGTGGTCTATTTTTCAGCAAGCACTTTTGTGTTGTGACCCCACTTACCTAGCATGACTGTTGTGGGCCTTGGCCAGTTCTGGGGCATTTCCAATGGCATAGCCTTTGCTCTGTGGGGAGGAAACAGAGCAAAAAGATAAGATAGCTTCATTTTCACTAGAGCCCTTCATCAGGCAAGGAAGGCCCCCAAATGCCAATAACCACCTCACTTCCTGATTGAATTCAGAATGGCATAGCTTGGGCACCACTCCAGCTAGCCAGGAGGACTACTCTCTAAGTAAAAGCTAAGTAAAATTTACTTAGAAATAATCTGCATGAGTTTTGCGAGACGACTGCAACCACAGTTTGATCAGACAATATGGAGATAAATCATACTGGCTGGGAAAGAAGACACTACAAAGAAAGGATGTTTTATAAAAGCACTTGGGGAGATCAGAAGCTTACAGTGATTTCAGATTAAAAAAGGTAGAGGACCCCTGACAGTTAAGTCCAGTCGCGAACGACTCTGGGTTTGCGGTGCTCATCTCGCTTTATTGGCCGAGGGAACTAACATTTGTCCGCAGACAGTTTTTCCGGGTCACGTGGCCAGCATGACTAAGCTGCTTCTGGCGAAACCAGAGCAGCGCACAGAAACACCATTTACCTTCCCGCCGGAGCGGTACCTATATATCTACTTGCACTTTGACGTGCTTTCAAACTGCTAGGTTGGCAGGAGCTGGGACCGAGCAATGGGAGCTCACCCCATCGCAGGGATTCGAACGGCCGACCTTCCGATCGGCAAGCCCTAGGCTCAGTGGTTTAGACCACAGCACCACCTGCATCCCGATTTCAGATTATCCCACCCTAAATGCACCTTGCTGCATCATACCTCTGGACTAAACCCTTTTGTGAACTCCTTCATTCGGCTCAGAGTTGGCCCCAAGTCTACACTGCTGCAGTTCAGGAGGACACTCAACAACGCGTGTGTGGCACAAGAATTGGGGATCAGCTATAAAACATAATATTTACAAACATTTAGAAAAACAAAGCAATGAAACAGTCATCAACACTAAGCGTAAATCTACCATTGTAGCTATTGATGCCTACAAGCTAAACATATGGTCCTTAATGCACGGTAATGGTTAAAGGTCGCAGACAAAACTGGAAGGAATCAAAAGGCCATAGAATTCAACTCCCTGATGCAAGGCCCACACACCTAAAAAGATCAACCTACACAGATCAGACCACATTAGTAACAATGGCACCCTTATTCAAGAGAAGTTTTGACGGAGAAAGTCACTGAAGTAAGCACACCAAGGTGCTAACAGATAACACCCACTGTATTGACTTGTTTGTCCCCAGTTGTGTTAGATGGTGAGTGAGGCGTGTGCAAGACAGCTAAATCAGAAAGCTGTCATACCTTTGGACTAGTTCAACCCACAAGAAAACAGGAGCCTACTAACAGATGTTTCATTTTCAGTATATTCTTCTGAATTATTTCCATCTTCAGCATAAATCATGCTGAAAGTATATATTACAAGCAGATCTGAACAGGCTAAGCAGAGAAAGAATGTGAGCTTTATAAAGGAAAACTTGAACAAGTTATAGAAATTTGACTTACGATATCAATTCAATTGTACGATTTGGGGTTTTTTGTCTGCGAGTTTCAGATTTTAGTGAATACTTCAGGTATCTAGCTAAGAAACCAGCAGATACACAAGGAGGGAAAGATACTGGCCTGGTTCTGTCATCACAACCTTAGTCTGATAAACTATGGGGATGTGTTGTCTGAAGCAGGCAACAGTGAAGGGCAGTTTTATGGAAATGGACAGACTAAATAAAGTAATAAGTTAAGTAACTGAAGGTAAGTAAGAAATTGTGATTATGGCAGGCTCTGGGAATTAATGAATGATTAACAACACCAGGGCTGGAGGGTGAAATTCCCTACTCTGAATACGAGGATGCTCTATTCTGTAACCAAGTTATGAAATAAGACTTGGAGCCTTCCACCATGGAAGGCCATATCCCTGATCTCAAATTGGCTGTGGTCAACTGTGGTCACTCAGTGATGAGGAGTTGACACTCTGCACATACTCAAAAGCAGTTTTCTTGAACAGTAATTCACATATTGCAGATCAGATCCTGGGGATTTGTTTTCAGTGCCAAGTATTAGACTGGCTCACATTAAACCCTGTCTCTACCCAACTGGGGACATCCTTCTTTCTTCATCCATGACAGCTCACCTGATGAGCAAAGAACATATTATTGACAATGTCATCATCAATCACCGATGTCTCATCTACCAGAGTTGAGACCTTCCGTCGCGATCGGCGCTCTTCAATCCATTTGAAAAGGAAGATGAACCCATAGACTGGCCTGAAGAAAAGAATGGAGACAGCAGGGCACCAATGAAGCTGCATCACTTTTGAAGCATTTCTTTCAACAGCTCTCTAGTCATTCATACATGTCAGCCTAAGAGCTTCAGTCATTTAAACAATAACTATAGCTGGTAAAATCAGTGGGGGGAGTAGACAAAGTCAACTATACCACATTACAAATTCCCATTATTGCATCATTCCTGATACTCCCAAATAGCGACAGCGACCAACGGAAATAGCTACAATCTAACATAAGACCTTGGGTTGTATTCAGCTAACTTTTACTCCAAGTAGACCCATTTAAATAACTGGACCTAAGTTAGTAATGGTCATTAATTTGAGTAGGTTTACTCTGAATGAAAGTTAGTTATCTACATTTAATTGTCTATGCTTTACTCACTATTTTTGTACTACTCTCTAAGCTACAGCAGTCTTGTATTTAAACACTAACCTGGTAGCCATAGCTGATCAGGAATGCTGCTATCTTCTAAGAAGGCTAGTAACTTGTATGTTCTTATTTACATGGTTGTACTACATTACAGAAGGTTTGGCAGGGGTGGGAAACTAGATCTATTTGGTGGGTCAAATCTTTATCTCCCCCACAGGCCACGTTTGAGAGGTGTGAGAGCAAAAGCACAGCCGCCAAGCACTGTTTATCCACTGATTGCCAAGCCCTTTGCTAAGCACTTATGGCTGGGCCAGATCTTTACACAATGTGTTATTCACAAACATCAGAAGGATATTTTGCCTTTCTCAAAATATAGCAGGATATAGCAGGACTTACCCTTGGCATTTGCTCTGTAAATCATAGATTTCTTCAACTTGCACCCCCTTAACACCTACAAGAAGATATAGCAGGAGTCACCATGTGGGAAGGAGCAGTCAAGGAATATCAGCAAGGTGATATCCAATGTTAGTCATAGAGTAGTCCAAATGAAACAAAAGGAATTAACTCAATTCATTTATTTCAGTGAGGCTACTCTGAATATGACTAACATTCGGTATCATTCATAGACTACCAGTTGCCATACTCACCAAAATCCTCTACTAATAGAGTGAAGAGCCCTACAAAAGAATACAAGACAGAAAATTACTTACTGACCAATTCATGTATACTTCAGAAAGAAACTTTTAGCATTTATTTCACTATGAATGTTAAATGCAAAATCAAGACTAGAAATTATTTAGTCATACTACTGAGCACCTTCACAAAGAATTCAGATGTGTAATATTATTTTTCACTTTTATATTCCACCTTTTCACCAAAGCGTTCACATTGATGTGGATGGATGAGAGAACAAACCTGTGAAGGTTGGTGGGTAACTGGTGCAAGGTCACTTGTAGAGCTTTGCAGCCTGAGTAAGGGTACAAACCCACTTCTCATCAGCACAGCACGGGTAAAGCACAGGGGCTGAGGGCCAGAGGGCTGGCTAGCTGGGGGACAATTTCTAAAGTAAGATTGGATTATATTCCGAGCCAATCTATTTCTTGTTGGTTTTTTAAAGTAACTCTGGTTAATTTTTGAGCCAATCTAACACAAGCTAAACAGTGCAATAATTGGGACACATACTTAATATTTTTTCAGCTGTGGTGAAGTATACACTAGCTTGAAAAACAGACAGCATATACATGCTAATAATAAGTCTTTCCCCTGCAGAAGGCCTCAGCTGTTTTCTATAGAAAGCATCTATTGTTACAACAGTGTTGGCTGTTGTATTCTAGCATTCCACATTTCCAGAAAAATATGCTTCAATCTTACATGGTGCATCCTTCTAATTGGTTGGAATAAGGTACATTTTCAAGCCTTACTCTCACTGTTTGTTATTAAGTATTTAGACTTCTTTCACATGAATCTGAAAAGTAGAGTTGGATTTGTAGCAAGACAAAGACATGAGGTTTCTTTATTTAGAAATGTTTATAAAGCACTTAATATTTCAAAAATCTAAGTCATGTACCATCAACCAGCCTTTCTCAACCATGGGCCCCCATATAGTGTTGGACTGTAACTCTCATCATCCATAGCCAGTGGTCAGAGTTGATGGGAGTTGTAGTCCAACACCATCTAGTGACCCAAGGTTGAGGACAGCTGGCTGAAAGGTACCAAATATATAATTTAAAAAGAACAAAACCTATAAAACAGTAATGGAAAAGTGCATAAAATCAAATAAAACAGAAATCCAAAGGGTTCAAGCTTGTAAAACAGGGTCAAATTTTATGGGTCAAGGAAAGCCTGGCCAAAAGGATAAGCTTTCACAGGACATGTGAACCACATGATGGCTGCTGCTTCATGTATGGCAGGGGGAAGGGCATTCCACATTACAGGGGCAGTATAACAGCATAAAAACGTGTCCTGTCACAATGATGATAAAAGGGCTCCATTCAGCTGAAGGGCATACACATATGCAGACCAATATGAACCTGGTTTTGGACATCTCCAAAAATACCACCATCTCACATCCAATGTTATGGGATCTAACTTGCCTTCCTGCCCCCTTATCTTGGGCAACCACAAGGCAACATATCATCAGGATATAAAGTCGCCTGCCATTGGGTGGCACAGCATAGACATTGCATGCCACAACTCTCCAGCTTCCGATGAATCCCCTTAAAAGTTAGATGCCCTATGGGCACTGCCACAGATGGGGACAGCCCAATTCCACCGCCAACCTCTCTCCCGCTATCAATGCACTCCCCAAGAACAAGCTTTTAGCCACCACCCGCCTTAGCCAGGTATCCTAGCCCACCACCCTCCCGATTCCCAAGTGGAGGGGGGGAGAAGCAGCACATCTCCCTCCCCCCACCTCTTCATTGCCCCAGCCTCGCCCCCCCGTTCCCCTCCCCGAGGCCTCCCCTCACGACCCCCCGACGACCGCGGGGGGGGGGGCTCCCATATTCACTCACCAGGGTCGCTCTCCAGCTCCAGCCAGCCCTTATTCATCTTCCCCCTGGGTCAGGCCCCAGCGCCATGACCGGCCCCAGGCCCTTCACAGACCCACCTGCCCGCCCACCTCCAGCTTCGGCCACCCGCCACCGCCCGCCGTTTGAGAGGCTCCAATTTCACTCCGCCGCCGCCACCTACAACAACAGGACCCCCCACGCTCACGGCGCCGCCTCTTGAACACGTCATCTCGGCGCGACTCGAGACGCACAGCGCCCGCCCCGACGTAGGAAGAGGGAAATGGAGCGCGGCGAAAGATAAGTCGCGACGCTGTAAGAAAAGTCCCGGGCGGAAAGGGCGGGGGGTTTCCGGTTTGGGCGGAGTTTTAAAGAGCTTTGAGCCTGCAGATGTGCTGGCGAATTCGGTTACAGTACATAAATAGTTGAGCGGGAGGGAGGCGGGGGGAGGACCGTCGCTACTGGTTTGATTTTGTTTTATTATATATTTTGTGTTCTCGTTTTGTATTTCTATGTTGTGAAGTTGCCCTGTGCTGTGATCTTCGGGCGAAGAGTGAGATCTAGCAATAGATAATAAATAAACTTTAAGCTGTTCTGAAGCGGGTGAGGATACGACTCTGGGAACCAGCTTGCCACCACTTTGCATATTTCTATGTCTGCAATTTCTCCCTAGCAGTCGCAACCTTAAACGGGGAATCCGTTGAGCTTGCGGCGGAAGTCCTCTGCATGCCTAGCCAGAAGCAAGACTCCAATTAGTAGAGATTTGAGACTACTAATCCTCGCCATAGCTATTCTGGAGCTCTGCACCCAGTAGGAATTGCGCCCAGGTAATGGGGGTTGAGGTTGCAGCCTTTGATTGTGCACCTAAAGAGACGTGCCAAGAAGGAAACCCCAACCTGTGTAAGCTTGCATAAAGGTAAAGGGACCCCTCATCTTGCTTTATTGGCCGAGATGTGGCCAGCATGACTAAGCCGCTTCTGGAGAACCAGAGCAGCGCACGGAAACGCTCGCTATTTACCTTCCCGCCGGAGCAGTACCTATTCATCTACTTGCACTTTGTTTTTGTTTTTTAAATAAATTTTTATTAATTTTCCAAACACATAATAAAAACAAACAATACACAAAACAAAAACATACAAACATATAAACATGTATAATTTCATAATCTTATTTTCATACACCTTACTTCCCGGACTTCCCCATACCTCCCCTTTTCTGCATCCTTGTTTTACATTTCTTCAGCAACTCCTCCAATTAACTAATTATTTAATTCACTTTCATTAAATTCTTTTTTTCTTTAACTTATTGATTACAGCTGCAATTCTCTATTTCTTAGTTCCTTAACATCTTAACACTCCTCAATTTTACAGCAATTTTTAAGATATATTTTAAATTTCTTCCAGTCTTCTTCCACTGTCTCTTTCCCCTGGTCACGGATTCTGCCGGTCATCTCTGCCAGTCCCATATAGTCAATCACCTTCGTCTGCCATTCTTCCAGAGTGGGTAGTTCTTGTGTCTTCCAATACTTTGCCAGAAGAATTCTTGCTGCTGTAGTGGCATACATGAAAAACGTCCTATCCTTCCTTGGCACCAATTGGCCAACCATGCCCAGGAGAAAAGCCTCAGGTTTCTTAGAAAAAGTCCACTTAAGGACTTTCTTAATTTCATTATAGATCATTTCCCAAAAGGCTTTAATCTTCGGGCAGGTCCACCAAAGGTGATAAAAGGTACCTTCAGTCTCATTACATTTCCAGCATTTATTATTGGGCGAATGGTAAATTTTTGCAAGCTTGACTGGGGTCATGTACCACCTGTAAATCATTTTCATTATGTTTTCTCTTAAGGCATTACATGCCGTAAACTTAACACCGGTGGTCCATAACTGTTCCCAGTCAGCAAACATAATGTCATGACCAATGTCTTGTGCCCATTTAATCATAGCTGATTTCACCGTTTCATCCTGTGTATTCCATTTCAACAGCAAATTATACATTCTTGACAAATTCTTAGTATTGGGTTCTCACAGTTCTGTTTCTAATTTTGACCTCTCCATCTGGAAGCCTATTTTCCTGTCCTGTTTAAATATCTCATTTATCTGAAGGTAATGCAACCAGTCTCGTACTTTGGACTTTAATTTCTCATAACTCATCTACTTGCACTTTGACGTGCATTTGAACTGCTAGGTTGGCAGGAGCAGGGACCGAGGAACAGGAGCTCACCCCGTCGTGGGGATTCGAACTGCCAACCTTCTGATCGGCAAGTCCTAGGCTCTGTGGTTTAACCCACAGCGCCACCCGCGTCCCTGTAAGCGTGCATAGGATGGCGGAATTAAACTGATGGAAGTGTGCGCAAACCAAGTCACGCCTCAACTGGAGTAATGTGTCCTCGTTGGAATATAGACAAAAAGGAATAGGTTCATGGGGGGGGGGGGGGGAGCAATGAAGACAGTCACCAATACAGAACACAAATCCTATGAGGAAAGGTTGAAGTAACTGATTATATTTACCCTGTAGAAGGGAAGGCACAGGTGGGGTATATGATAATGATAGCACTCTTCTCACTACCTGAATGGCTGTCGTTATAGAACTAGAGGGCAAAAGACTTCTTCTCTGCTGCCCTCAAACGCCAGATCTACTAAGCTTAAAGGGGCACGAGATTACTTTTGATGGAAAGAGCAGTTTGACAATTGAACCAATTACCTAGAGAGGTGGTGGACTCTTGCTTCAAGGAGAGGCTGGGGGATTTCTCAAGATTAAACTATTTTATTTTCAAGAATCCATGAATACAGTAATATTTTTTTTCTTATCCTCGGACAATGGGAAAGAATTTGATTTTCAAAGGCTACCTTTAAAAAAAAACAACAACTAGTGATGGGACCATTTCTTGCGCAGGATTGCCTGCATGCATCAAGCAGGGGTGTGGTCTACAAAGCCCCCTCCCTTTCTCTGGATCAGGGCCCTCACAGACTGCAGAATTCATGGGCCATTTAAAATATTTAGTCAGTCCTGTAATACTAAAGATTGTGCAAGTTTATTTGTATTTGTTTCCCCACCCTCTGTCCCATTTATCCAGGAAGATAACCAAGAAGATTTTTGAACTGGAGAGCACCAAGATGATGAAAAAAGATGGCAAGAAACTGAGCATCAGTAAGCCACATGATGGCAGTATCCCCAAAGATATGTCAAATAACCAAGGGCCTTTTTCAGCCCTTAAACTGTTTTTATTTTGTTTTACTTTGGTGTGTATTTTATGGTTACCTGCCCATCCGTCTGGAAAGGTAGCAACCGTTCCTTTGTAATCATATACCAGGGAAGAATTTACTTTTTTAAAAAATGGAAAGGGGAGTTATAAAATCCTAGCAGAAAGCAAAAGCCTCACATTACCATTTACTCCATCTTCAGTGTGCTCCCACCACTGGTATTCAAAGCTGGGTGCACATGAAGTTAGCTACGATCTATATGTAATCCATAGTTTCTTGAGATTTACTTCTGTTTGATGCATTTCCCCTCAAGACAGCTTCCATTCAATTTGAAAACAAGCCATGATTGATCTGAGGTTTGCACAGGTCAAACAGCTGTTGCTCATGGGCAGGTGACAGCGTGTGAATAGATGTCAGCTTCCTTGAATAGGAGTTTGGGGAAGCTGCAGGTGTAGGAAAATAAAGCAGGTAATGTGCATCAAGTGAAGACACCTTTGTCCCCTGCCTGACGGGTACTGCACATGCAAATGTGACTTGAACTGTAGTGGGGGGAAATGATCTCGCTGCATTTTAAGCCACTAGTATGTATATACCCTTAGTGACTAATACAGTCCATCTGCCTGGAACAATCTATCACACTTTATGTGAAAATCTGTGCATTTTTAGAATCCCACAAATCCTAAGAGAAGAGCAAATAGCTCCAGTTGACTTTCAAGTGACCTGAGCTGCATACATTAGTTTCATAGGAGATGGATCATAAACAGAATTTGCAGGGAGCATAGGTTGGTGAAAAGGGCACCTACATACTTTATGCTGATCCTCCCATATTCTTATAACCACATAATCAACTATCTTACATATAGTGGTTACTTTTGTGCCATGGCAGCTGCACCTGACAAATGGTTTCTTCTCCACAACATATGCAAGTCAAGCCCAAGTCCACCAACAACAGGGTACCATACATGGAACACTCTCCCCACCCCCTATCCTTTGATGCAACTTAGGCTGAGGGATGGTGACTGCCCCACAAGCATCCAATGAGTTTCAGTCCTGAGAGGGGTTCTGAACCTCTAATTCCCCAGGTAATGGTCTAGTGCTCTAGCCACTAGGGCTATGCTGGATCTCGCCAGGACTCCACAGAGCTGAGGTCTCGCCAGGACTCCACAGAGATGAGAGAAGTGTTAATTATGGCAGACAGGAGCCTATGGGTTGCATCAAACTAAGTAGGATCAGCATAAGGTACAATTCTGCGTTTCCATATTGTCATCCATCCAGCTTTGTAAACTCAGGGAAGTCTGCATAGCAAATAAGTTGCCATGACATAGTTACTGCTCATCAAGCAACATCTCTGATTTCAACTAAAGGACTGCATCTCCAAATAAAAGTATCCCTTTAAATAAAATAAACAATAAATAAATTTAAGCGAGGAACATTTGGTAACCATTAAGCACAGACAATCCATTTATATTAAGGGTGCCTTGTATCTGCTATTGAGTCATCGAGTCTTGACAGCAGACTGTGATTGCAGTTACATCACAATTGTCTTTCTACTCCCACCCCCGATATTCATTGCAGATTTCTGTGAAAACTTCCTGATGCCACAAGCGCATGTTCCCACACAAGTAAATATTATTTGCGCAACGATTTGGACGGCGTGCTAAGAATTACACACACAGCATTGTGAAATAAATCAGCAGTTGCATAGCATGAGACGGGGAGAAAACGCAGCCTTAATCATCACGTCTTGGCACTGGCAACGTGAGGGGTCTCTCTTGCCAAGCAAGCAGAATCCCCATTGGAGCCAACAGCTGCCAGGGCCGTGCTGAACCAAGTCTTCTCAAAGATGCAGCTGCTTAAGAAAATCCCAGAGGAGTTATTTGGGTTGCCTGAAAAGCCATAAGTGATCAGGCTCTTACAAGTAATGTGTTCGTGGATGTGTTGCACAACAACATGAAAGCTACCATAGTACACGGTGAATACAGCGTACAAAGATTATTTGATGAGATCAGGCATATCCACAAGATTGCTCCATTTCTGCAAAAGTTTGGTGTTATGACAGGAGAATGGAGGCCCTAAAAAATCTATATACCTCAGGTGTTAAAAGCCCAAGTAAAGAGGTGTTCCTTCAGCATCTGCCAAAAGAAGAGGAGGAGGAGTTTGGATTTGATATCCTGCTTTATCACTACCCTAAGGAGTCTCAAGGGATGCGGGTGGCGCTGTGGGTTAAACCACAGAGCCTAGGACTTGCCGATCAGAAGGTCGGCGGTTCGAATCCCCGCGACGGGGTGAGCTCCCGTTGCTTGGTCCCTGCTCCTGCCAACCTAGCAGTTCGAAAGCACGTCAAAGTGCAAGTAGAGAAATAGGTACCGCTCTGGTGGGAAGGTAAACGGTGTTTCCGTGTGCTTTCTGGTTCGCCAGAAGCGGCTTAGTCATGCTGGCCACATGACCCGGAAGCTGTACACCAGCTCCCTCAGCCAATAAAGCAAGATGAGCACCGCAACCCCAGAGTCGGTCACGACTGGACCTAATGGTCAGGGGTCCCTTTACCTTTACCTTTAAGGAGTCTCAAAGTGGCTAACAATCTCCTTTCCCTTCCTCCCCCACAACAAACACTCTGTGAGGTGAGTGGGGCTGAGAGACTTCAAGAAGTGTGACTAGCTGAAGGTCACCCAGCAGCTGCATGTGGAGGAGCGGGGAAGCGAACCCGGTTCACCAGATTACGAGTCCACTGCTCTTAACCACTACATCACACTGGCTCCCGTGCATAATGAAGCCACAGTATATAATGAAGATGCCGGATGCACCTCTGTGAGGAGGCAGTGCCGCAACTTATGGGTTGCCACAGAGAATGCCCTCTTCTTATCCACCATTACCCCCAAGCTTCTGAAGGCAGTGAAAGAACCAAGAGGGCTTCCTCTGCGGATCTTAACACTGAAGGAGGTCTGTAGAGAAAGAGGAAGACTTTCAGTTATTTCCTCACTAGATGTCTTTCTCCTTCCATTTTCTCCCCTGAGTAGCACACCATCTTCTCATGCCATCATTCTACTTCTATCTCATACCCTCCAAGATTTCTCCAATGAAAATAGGGATGTCCCATTCTGAATGTTAGTTCAAAATACATTTGTACAAGCGAGGATGGAAGAAACTGGATTATAAATATGGAATATAACATCAAACAGAACTGTGTGTGTAAAGAAAGGAAAAAGGGAGGGAAGCTCTATTTTGCAAAAGGTTTATGATGGAAACTTGGAGCTGACTCTTCCCCATCCTTTATTATTTACAAAGTGAACTGAATTACGCTAAGAGGACTTGGGATTTAATTTAATTGGAAGTATAATTGCTTATATTTCTGCAGTTGGAAGGAAGGATGAAAGAGCGTCTCCACCCCCATCGTTCTGCCCGTACACTGAGGTCCAGCGCCGAGGGCCTTCTGGCGGTTCCCTCATTGCGAGAAGCAAAGCTACAGGGAACCAGGCAGAGGGCCTTTTCGGTAGTGGCGTCCGCCCTGTGGAACGTCCTCCCATCAGATGTCAAAGCAATCAACAACTACCTGACATTCAGAAGACATCTTAAGGCAGCCCTGTTCAGGGAAGTTTTTAATGTGTGATTTTAGTGTATTTTTGGTTTCTGTGGAAGCCGCCCAGAGTGGCTGGGGAAACCCAGCCAGATGGGCGGGGTACAAATAATATATGATGATGATGATGATGATGATGATGATGAAAGGAGTCCGTGAACTGCCAAGGAACTGATAGGGTTCTTTGTTGAGTCATCTGCAGTTCCACAGACAGCTCTTCTTCCCAGGCTGATAGGAAAAATTGTGACAACAGATAGTATTTACTGAGACAGTGACTTTTGCAGCTGTTGTTAAAGTTGCAAAACAACAAAGCATGGGATGGAGCAACGGAGAAATTTCTGGAACAACAATGGGATATCATCTCCACCCAAGGCATGATGGATAACAGCAACAACCAGGGGAAAGAAAGATATAACATCTTACAAGGACAGGAAGAAACACAACGGACAAAATAATTGCCACACACAGGAAGAACAAGGATATAATCTGAGTTCCTCACTTGTAATTTTATAAATCATTTAATGTGCCAACACGAATAGAAGTTATTAATATTGCAGTTGTTGTATGAGGGTTTATTGCTATGACCAGAAGGTAATTGAAATTAGTAAGATTTTGGAACATAGAAATAAAGAAAATCGTCAAATCTGGTATGCGGGGGGCCACTTTATCTAAATTATATAATTCAGTATTTGAACGATCAGTATTAATTGTATTATAAATTGGTATTGTTATAATGAGGCTATGATTGGATTGTAATTGAAAACTAATAAAAAAATTATTAAAAGAAATTAAATAAAATGATTTTATGCACCAGATGTTTTCAGGGTATACGCATCTTGAGAATGTATCAGTGTCCCAAAATGGAGCGTGTCAAGATCTGCAGAGAATGGAGGCATTCTCTACTATTTTGTTTTGCACACTTCAGCTTATAGAACAGGATGCTTTCCAAGACAGTATACTGGACTTAATGAATACCTACAGTTTTATATAGTTCTACATGTGCTGAGGATCCACCTGGAAGAGGTTACATAAATTCCTCCATCTCACAGGGAAACAAGCCAGGAAACTCCTCCTTGATGCAGAGGTGCGAGATAGTGCCTCACAGTGTCTTGGCTAAGGATCATCCCTTCCACTGACTCCTGAATTTGAGCTTGAGGAAGCAGGGCAAAGGCCGATCATTTCCTTTGAGAATGACATTCTCTGCTGCAACCAGAGCAGACCACTAGGTGGACCATTAGATCAACCCAGAGTGTCATGCTGAAAATCCTTTGAACAATTATTTTCTGCACTGCAGGAACTTCGCTCCTTTCTCCACACACCAATTGCTGCAATTGCTGTCCAATTCAAATCTTAGTTCAGCAACTGAAGGGGGCAGATTAGGACAGGAGCTGTCACCATAATTAAATATATGTTTATTTAGCTTATGGGAAGGGCTGCCCACTCCCCATTCTGCTCCTATGGCCTGGAAGGGGCCAGCTTTAGATCATCCATAGGCATTCTTAGTGGCCAAATATCTTGCACAGTTGGAAGAGACAAGCCTCCCCGCTTCCTCCCGGGGATAGCTCATCAAAACAGTACCATACTTTGTGTTTTCAATAGAAGGGGTTGCCAATTGACCAGGAGGGAGCGTGGCCTGGCTTGCTGACAGTGGACAGTTGAAAAAATGACAACCCTGTTTCCTGAAGCTGGCAACTGTACAACTTCTTGTTCCAGAAGCTTCTTCCAGAATATACGCGCCTATTTCAAATGAGCACATGCTGAGTTTACTTGCATTTCTCTTTTGGACTGTAAGCCACATAAAAACACCAGACTGTAAGCCATCTAATCCAAGTTCCTGTTTTCACAGTGGCCAACCAGATTTCTGTGGGAAACCCTCAAGCACAAGAGCGCTCTTCCCTCTTGTGGTTTCCAGTGTCCCTCTCTGCTTCCACATACACCAGTGGTTCCCAACCTTTTTTTGGCCATGGCCCACCTAAGTATCTCTAAAATCCTGATGCCCACCCCCCTGTGACATACAATTCTTATTATTCAAAAAGTGAACTCCTGTTCATGTGGAGGAAGCCTAAAAGGCCATTCACTATTAATAACTCATTCTCAAATTGCCCCCCTTAAAAATAAAATTGTGCCCCACTTTGGGAACCACGGGCATACACACCACCTTGTGTACGTACCATATATTTAAAGCAGATGGCTCTCCCTCAAAAATCTGGGAATTGTAATTTGTTAACGGTGCTGAGAGTTGTAGTGCTGTGGTGAACAAAGCACAGCTCCCAGGATTCTTTGGGGAAAGTCGTGTGCTCTGACTAGATAAGCAGCTTAATCGTGATGCAATGCTGGTGATGGAGCAACATCCTCTACCACGCCTGGGGGTAGCAGAATACCTTAGGCAGTGATGGCCAAACTTGGTCCTCCAGCTGTTTTGGGACTACAACTCCCATCATCCCTAGCTAACAGGACCAGTGGTCAGGGATGATGGGAATTGTAGTCCCAAAACAGCTGGAGGGCCAAGTTTGGGGGTGCCTGCCTTAGGGCAATGATAGCCGAGCCCTCCATAAGTTGTTGGATTCCCACTGGTCAATGATCAGGGATGAAGGGAGTTGTAGTCAACCAACATCTGGAGGACCACAGGTTAGCTGCCCCTTGTTTAGGGGTGCAGGGTAGGCTGTGTGATCTGCTGTTGCTCTGCCCCAGCTGTCTGTTCTTGAGGTGGCCACCTTACTCGGCCTAATGCTGCTTCAAATCTTGTAGCAACTCTGAAAGCAGGCCCAGTCTTCAGTCCATACTGCCCTCGTCTTCCAAGAAAAGTTTCACGTGCTGACCAAACAAAAATCACTGAATCCAAAAGTGCAATAAAAAAATCTGACTATAGAACTTTTTTGGGTTTAACAGGGTTTTTTATATTATACAATCCAGAGTGTTCTAGAATAAGCAACAGTTCTTTAACACAGGACAGATGATAAATATTAATAAATCTTGCATTCTTTAGCTCCCTTCTTTCCCCATATATGCTGGGTTCTGCCGCACTTCATTTCCCTACCAGAAGATGTTCGCCTCTGGAAACTGGGGAATTGTCAGCCATGCATCTCAAACATGTGTTTGGCAAACCTCACAGAAGCTGGACCGACAGCCCTATGTCTGAGACATGCATCTAACTATTCCCAAGTTGCTATTCTTTTACTATTAATAATTTGATTGATTATAACCATAAAAGCAGCTTACAGAGAATTCCATCTGACCACGAAAGTTTCAAAAATATGATCTACACATGCATTGTGTGATTTAAAAGCTTTTTTTATTTATCTGACTCATCTTGACTCCATGATGACGGGGCTGGACCAATGCTAACAATAAAACATTTAAAGAGAAAAACTTGACAGACAAAAAAAGGAGGGGGACAGGGGAGCCTGCATAGAGAATGAAGAAGGAATTGACTGGTACATCTCAAGGTAATTTGTAGTATATCAGCAAGGATTTCTTACTGATGATAGATTAACAATAGCAAGTAAAATGGCAAAACAAAAACCTCTATCGTAGTTGACTTTGTGCTAATCAGTTGTCTTAGCCTCAAAATTCCTCATTTAGAATATATTAGTTTTATCTGATTGCCTCAGACTAGGTTTTTGTGCAGCTCTGATGGTGACCAGTTGTGGACATTTGTGTCAGAATTCCTGAGCTGTAGTAGTATATAGATTTGTACTTGTATAGGCAGGTTATGACAGCTATTGAACAGAATGCCTCTTCCCAGACTAATCTGCCCCAGATCTGCAGAAGAGGCCCTTTTGGTGGTTCCATGATCCAATGAGATTTGTATTGCAGGGGTCTAGATTGGCTCTACGCCTACAGAATGACTTCCCCCGGTTAAGTGTGTCTCATCATAACATAGTTTTCATGGCATGTGAGGACATACCTCTTTGCCCAGTGTTGGGTGTTGTGTATGTGCCACAGAAGTTCAGTCAAGAGGTTAAGCTCACCGCAGAGTTAGCTTTTACTTGGCAAAACATACACAATACACACACACACACACACACACACACACACTACTAACACTACTAACAGTTGCTACAAGAAGTCTTTACTCTCTGAGCCCAGAGAGGGTTCTTTGCTTTCAAAGTCCTTGCTGTGCCAAAGTCCACTAGGCAAGTACTAAGACCCTCAACTGTCAGAGTTCTCCAAGTTCAGAAGTCTTGTAAGATGTTCAACTTCCCTCAGATGAGGTTTTCTCAAAGTCTTCCATGTTTCCAGAGATTTCTCCAACAGTCTTCACAAGTGTCCAACACTCCCCAGCATTTAATACAATAACCTGAGCCCTTTAGTGCTAGATGCTCGTTTGACCAGCAACTCAGATAAGAGAGTTACAAGGTGCCTGCAGCTGCACAGGGAGGGGGGAATCATTTATGCTGACACGTGGAATTAACCCTTTTGTTGTAGTCTCATTGCTGAGCAACATTGTGTAGAGCTCAGTGGAGTGGGAGGCCAGCCAACCAGAAGAGTCTCTGAGGCATACTTGCCTGAAGGCAGAGTCGGCATCCAGAGTCAGGTCCAGTCCTAGGGTTGGCGACAGGGGTGCCGACTTATGAAAAATATTGGGGGGGCCCATACCGGGGTCCTGCAGCTGGTTCGCTCGGGTAGCCGGGAGAACGCAGTTCAAGGTGGCGGTGTTGGGGAGAGACCCTCGCTCAGGGCACCACGAGACTTGGCGGCCGGCGGCCTATCTGGGGGGTTTTGGAGCATATTTCGGCGGAGCGATTGGGGAGGAGGGGGCTTGTTGCCGGATTCTTCAGCTGGGCCGGAGATCCGCTGCTGGGGGTCCCTGGGCCGAGTTGTGAGCACGGCCTGCTGAAGGGAGATCCAGCCGATTGCGCGACGGGGACGGCCGGGGCTCTCCGGCTAGGGAGCGCGGCTGGCTGGCTGGCGAGGGAGCAGGTGGGGAGGAGGCGGGGGTCCTCACTCTCTTAGGAAACGCACCCGTGCGCCCGACTGCCACGAAGTCCGAAGGGTGCGTGTGTGGAATTAAAAAGCAAAAACGAGATACGGGCAGGGCAGGCAAAGAGTTTTCCGCAAGAGGATGGAGGGCAGGTTGAAGAGAAAATCACTCAGGATGAGACAGTCAAATCAGCCATGATAAAATGGGCTCAGGATATTGGGTATAACATCATGTTTGAGGACTGGGAAAGGTTATGGACCACCGGAATGAAATTCACGGCATGTAATGCCTTGAAGGAAAATATTATGAAAATGATTTATAGGTGGTACATGACCACAGTCAAGCTTGCAAAAATATATCACCTGTCTGATAATAAATGTTGGAAATGTAAGGAGGCTGAAGGGACATTCTTTCACCTCTGGTGGACTTGTCCAAAAGTGAAGGCCTTCTGGGAAATGATCTATAATGAGTTAAAAAGGGTATTTAAGTATACCTTTCCCAAGAAACCAGAGGCCTTCCTCTTGGGCATTGTTGGCCAGAAAGTGTTAAAGAAGGATAGAACTTTATTTATGTATGCAACTACAGCAGCAAGAATACTTATCGCAAAATATTGGAAGACACAAGATTTGCCCACACTGGAAGAGTGGCAGACGCAATTGATGGACTACATGGAACTGGCTGAAATGACTGGCAGAATCCGAGATTTGGGAGAAGAAACAACGGAAGAGGACTGGAAAAAAATTAAGGACTATTTACAAAAACAATATAAGTTGTATGAATGTTAAAAATTTACACGATTCGGAAACTATAGCTTCAGCAATTAGATTTGGGAAACAGGAAATTATATTTTAAGTAAGAAAAGGTCAAAATCTAAGGTAATACTATGTTTAATTTATGATATAAGTAACTGATGAAAAGTATGTTAAATTTAGAGGTATAGTATTTGAAAAGTACAAAATAAGGTACGAAACAAGGTAATAATTTGCTGATATCTTTATTATAAAGAATGCAGGGTAAGGGAGATGCGAGGAAGTCCAGTTAGTTATATAAAAAATGTGTTGAATGGTTGGTTTTCTTTTCTTCTTTTTCTTTTTTTCCCCCTTGTTCTTTTACTTTTTTCTTCAGTGTATGTTTCTAACTTTGTATTTGAAAACTTAATAAAATATTTATATATAAAAAAGGGAAAATCCTTTCGCTTTTCTGGGGTGCAGGGAAGTCTCAGAGCCGGAGGTTGGGGAAGGGACCCCCTTTGCTCTGCCCTCTTCTCCCGTCTTAGATTCGCATGGGGGTCCCCGCCCGAGCTTGCCTGGCCACCGGGCCACACAAGGGCCGCGCTCTACGCGGCGCACCTTGCTAGCCGCGCAGCTGTCCTCCACGGCTGCGGAGCGGCCCTGCGCCGGTGCCCAGCCCCTCTGGGCGCCCGCTGCGCTGCCAATGACAAGCGGGCGACGTCGCGGGCAGGGAAGGCGTCGCTTTCTTTCCCGATCCTTCATCCTCCCAGTCTTCCAGCCCTTTTTTGGGTTGGAAGCTGGTCTCGTTCGCCCTTCTCCTTTCTTCACCCTGCGCGCAATTTTCCTCCCTCGTCTCCCTCCCCATTTCTCCTTCCTGACTGACTGACTGACGGGCTCAGGCTCGGGCTTCGGCTCGGGCTCGGGCAGCCACAGCGTCGGCGGTGTTGGCGATCGGCGGCGCAGGGGGGATGGCCCTCCCGGGGGAGCTGGCGCTGCTCAATGGGGTTGCCAAGGAGACAGGCCGGCCGCCCCCCTCCCCCGGCCCGGCGCCCCCCGCCGCGCCAGTGCCCGTTATCGAGCTGGTGCGCGCCGGGCGCCCTATAAAAGCCGCGGACGCGCCAAGCGTCGACAGGCAGAGCCAGCGCGGCGGCGGCGCTCTGCTGGAGGGGCGCCGAGATTATTGGGGGGGCTCTGCCCCCCCAAACGAATTTTTGAGGGGGCTCGGGCCCCCTCAGGCCCCATGGAGTCAGCGCCTATGGTTGGCGAACAGCAATCCATGTGGTCAGATGGTCCAGGGGTCAGAGAATCTGATGATCTTGGGGTCAAGGGTGAAGACAAGAAGGAAACAAGGTAAGGCCAGGAACTACAAGCATTGTTACCAGCATCTGACTGCTGCTGGAAGCTCTGCTTAAGAAGGCTGAAGCCAGATAGTTCTCATCAGCGCCTTCATCTCTGAGTCCTTGAAGGCTGATCAGCTGCAGGTGGAGTCAATCTGCCTTCTCCCCCTTCAGGCTGCTGTTCAGCAGGCAAAGCTAACTCCTGGCCCATGACACTTTCCCACACTTTCCTTACCATTTTGGCGGGATGGGAGATGAGACTCCCTGCTTGCTGTTGCTTTGTGTGGTTTTACACTTTTATTCTGGATTATATTCTTTTAGTTTTATATTGTGTTTAATAGTAGTTGCACCCCTGCTGGCTTCACTTTCACAGATCAATGCCAGTCAGACAACTGCCAGAGGCAGAACCACCAACAGGGCCTTCCCTGCTGCTCATAGGGCCTGAGATGGCTGGTTTGGGGGCAGTCATTCTACATCTGTGCCATCAGATGCACATTAGGTTCATGAGAGAGGCTGCACTCTGCATTCCCTTATTCACCAAGATTAGAACTATGAGGGCACCATGGGGAGGGCTTTCATGGGGGCTTGTCACCCACCCTGAAGAATTTCATCCCCCAAGAAGCACAACCAACCCCATCAGACTCAGGAATCTCCCTCTGGGAAGTCTGCTTTTAAAAAACAAAACAAAACATTGGCAGCCTGAGCTTATTTTTAATTGGATTTTGCTTCTGCTGGTTTACCATGTTGCTTATGCTATCTTTTTCAAAGAGGACTGTTCTAATTTTTATGTATCATTTTGGACGTTTTGTAAAGAAGCAACTAAAATGGTTTTTTTTTTAAAGAAGAAAGAAACACATCGTGTTTTCCCTTGTGCCTTTTCCCACGGTAAACATTAGCTTAACTCCATTTAATTAAACAGAATGCAAGCAAGTGTCTTGGTGGCATTTTCACTGTATTTGCCCACTCTAATCAGCTGTGAGATTCCACCAAGTTGCTTGGCTGCATTAGCTCTTTACCCCATGGAAATAATTCCTGGCAAAGGATTTTATTGTGTTGACAAAAGGCACACTTTAGCCTCTCATTGCAGATTGAGTAGGGAGGCTGGTATTGACTTCAAAGGGAAGATGGATCAGGACCCTTAAAATTAAGAATGCCGCAGTTTATTCTAGGTAATTGCAGTTGTCATTAAGCGGCCACGTACTTCCTAGGGCATTTATCTTTCTCTTGTAAACTGTTTGCTCCATTTTCTGCTGAATGCTTGGGCACTGTTTACATGTTCCATCTTGGCAGCAACTGCCAGCTTCAAATGCCCCACTTCTTTTGTGCGGTTCTTATTATGGGAACATGGACTCAGGAGGGCAGCCTGGGGGAAGACTGTGATATTAGGAGAAGAGGAGACTGCTGAAAAGAGCACTGTTGCGCTCCTGGAAGGCTTCCATAGGCATCTGGTTGACCACTAGCAAAGCAGGCAGTTGAACTAGAAGGGTCTTGGGCTAATCCAGCAGGGCTCTTATGTTCCACAGCTCATTCAGCCCATTACTGTCTACTCTCACTGGCAATGGCTCTCTGAAGTCTTGTGTGGAGGCCTTTCACAGCATCTGCTCCCTGGTCTTTCAGATGCCAGCTATTAAACTTTAGAGCACAAAAATCATGGGCTCTACCACTGAGCTCTGGCCCTTACCTTACCTCTGCATAGAGTCACAAAATTATATTTATCTGTTTTTGTACCTATCTGCTCATCAGATCGTGGAGCTCCTTCCCCAGCGTTGGCACCAGTGTGGCACAGCGGATAGAGTGCTGGGTTAGTATGTGGTAAACCCGGGTTCAAACTGCCACGAAGTTCACCACGTAGCCTTGCGTAAGTCTTTCCATCTCAGAGTTGTGTTCTGAAGTTGAAATACAGCGCTGAGCTCTTTGGAGGAAACGACAGAGTACAAATGTTAACAAGTAAGTGAAAACTGTGTAACAGGTGTATTTGTACCAAGCAAAATGGTGCCTCTGAGCTCTAAGACCAGAAATGAATCGTCCCTCTGGTCTGTGCAGTCTGTTGATTTCAGTAGGTTGGAACGATGTGTCTGATGCAGCCGTTTCTCATTCCATTTGGGCACTGCAATACGGTTCCATCCTGACCCGGGCCTCATTAAAGAAAAACTTTATGCTGTTGAATGCAGCCTACATTAATCTGACACATAGTTGAAGGGCTGAGAAATCTCCCAGAGGAGCAGACTGGAGGAGGAAGCCTATCCAAGGATCCATAGATTCTGGAGCCAGCAGAGTTTGACGATCTTCATTTGCAGCTGAAATTTCAAAAGTGTTGATGGATTCCAAAGTCAGTTTTCCACTTTTCCTAGTCCCTAGAGAGAGCTCTTTTCATAAGTGTGTCAGAATCATAGAGTTGGAAGGGACCACAAGGGTCATTTGGTCCAACCCCCTGCAAGACAGGAATCTTTTGCCCAATATGGGGCTTGAACCCACGACCCAGAAATTAAGAGTCGCATGCTCTACTGAGTTAATTTGCTTTCTCTTTAAAAATACACAATATTTCCTGTATTAGCATTGATTTACTTCTTTAAAAGGGACGCGGGTGGCGCTGTGGGTTAAACCACAGAGCCTAGGACTTGCCGATCAGAAGGTCGGCGGTTCGAATCCCCATGATGGGGTGAGCTCCTGTTGCTCGGTCCCTGCTCCGGCCAACCTAGCAGTTCGAAAGCACGTCAAAGTGCAAGTAGATAAATAGGTACCGCTCTGGCAGGAAGGTAAACAGTGTTTCCGTGCACTGCTCTGGTTCTCCAGAAGCGGCTTAGTCATGCTGGCCACATGACCCGGATACTGTATGCCGGCTCCCTCAGCCAATAAAGCGAGATGAGCGCCACAACCCCAGAGTCGGCCACGACTGGACCTAATGGTCAGGGGTCCCTTTACCTTTACCTCTTTAAAAAGGGGGGAGGGGAGTAGGTAGCAAAAACAAAACAAAACAAAACAAAACAAAACACCCAGCTCATTTGATGCACATTTCATCCTAGAATTGTAAAGGAGATTCACCTGTTTTTAAACCAACCTCCCTGCATGAAGACTATATAACTAGATTTACTGAATGCCATTTGCTCATTCATTATTATTTTTTGTCTTTTCTAATTCCCTAGATAACCTGCTTTATCATGGAACCTCCCTTCTTCATTGTGTGGGTTATATTCTACTAAATTATACTCAGAATAGACCCACTGAAATGAATTAATTCTCTACTCCAAGTATGACTAACAACAGCAACAGCCACATACATTTTGAAAATGTGGGTCTGCGTAGTACAAAAAAACAAAACAAAAAACCCTCCTGTTTATCTCCATCATGGAGATAATTGAATGGGAGCCTCCATTCCAAGTTGTGTATCTCTGAACAGCTGTCATTTCCTCCCTCTTGCCTGCACACATGAAAGGATGGCTGATAACTGAGGCAGCATCCCTCTCTTCCAGCACAGCAGCCAAATGTGTGGGATTGTTTGATGCTTTTAATGAGATCCTCACATCCTGAAGGGAACAGACACCAGTAAACATGGAACAATTTCTTATTGTGCCATCCTTTGTCTTGGTATGTTAAAGAACGCCCACTCGGAAGTGCTAAGGTCTATAAACACCCCCCTGGTCTTACTTAGTCCAAGGCAGGCAGTGGCTTTTGTATGTCTGTGTTTCACATTCGGCAACAATGCTCTTCCCAGCAGGACTGGTGGTTCACACTATTGTGTGAGGCCTGACCGGCTGCAGGAAGGAGCGAGATCCTTATCAGCCTGAGGGAGTTTACTGAGCAAGTGAGATCATGCTGTCCCCATAAAAACAGTTGCCTTTTCCAGCCAAAAATGCTGCCGGCTGCAGGAGGATTTGGTTCCTTCTCCAGGCTGCACCGCAGAAATCCCTTATACATCTCTGCTCCAATCTATCACACATGAGGCTGAGAGGTCATGTCTGTGCATACAGGTATTTCTACCCCAAGGAGCTCATTGTCCCTCCACAATTTATCCTCACAGCCATTATTCTGAGAGTGTGTGACTGATCTAAGGTCACCCTACAAGCTTCGTGGTTGTGTGAGGATTAGCAACTTGCAACACTCTACTGAATTGTGGTGCGGCCCCCTTCTTCTCTCTTCTTTGAGCTTCACAGAGAGGTCAGCTGGGGGTCTGAGAGGTGAGTGGCCTTGGAATAAAATCTGCCAGGCCCACCTCCTGACCCTCTCCCCCTGCTCCCAATTTTAGTCAAAGCATGGTTTCATCCAACGCCTTCAAAGAATAGTGGCCGAGAGAGTCTTGTCGCAAAACGTGAAGGGGCCTGGGTCTCTTTTGAGCTCCTTGTAAATCAAACACTGACCCTATGCGGCCCACTCTGTTCTCTGCCACCTGTACTGGGGCAGGGAGTATTGTTTACCAAAAGGGAGAGGAGGATTTCCACCACATGCTGAGGATTTCCACCACATATGACCAAAGCTTTCCCAAATATAATTGGCTGTAGACTACTGAAACCAAACACAGTTTTTCAGGGAGGCTTTGAATCCTACAGAGAAATACTGCACATGCCCTACTATTGCATCTTCATCACAAGAGTTGGCTCATGAATGACTTCAGTATCATCATCCTCGCCACCCCTCAGGATTCAGTGATGTGCTTAAATGTACAAAGCAAGGATGCTAATGTCCCTCTTAAGGTATAAGCAATCTGAGGCGCATGTTACTGAATATGCTGAATATTTATCCAGTTAAAACAAAGATCCATCTAGTCCAGTTTTCTTTGTAAAATAAAATCCAGCAGCCAGATGGGTGGCCTACGAGAGATCAGGGTTCAGTGGTGGGCATCCCTGCTCTACCCCACTTATCTTGCTAGATGCCAACTCCTTTTTGGACTATTCTTGTTCAGTGCACTTAATCATGTATGACTTCCAGGAGCTAGCATGTGAAAAATCTTCCACCTGGAAGAGCCCTTGAAAGTAGAGACAATGAGACCCACAAAATGAGTTGAAATATTGAGTGAGGAAAAGGAAACGGAGATGAATGATGAAAATCATTCCACCCTCTTGGAATCCATGTCTGAAAGGGTTCCAGCATCTCTTCCTGTCTCCACCAGGTCCCTGTTAAGGAATTTCCTAATGACATTTTCCCGTCTTTGTGGTTTTGCTAGTGCTAATTGAATATTAAACACAGATTCATTCTAACCGCAACCTGGCTTCTGGCAATTGCCTTCCAACTTACAAAGAAAAAGAAGCTGATATTGGAGTGTTTAATGTGAACAGAGAGTAATCCTATCATTCAGGGTAGCCCTCAAGGAACTTGCCTTCTATTGATTCAGATCTTTGGTCTATCTAGCTCGTGTTGTCTACATCAGAGGTGGGGAACGTGTGACTACCCTGAGAATGGCCATGCAGACTGCCCTCCTCCAGGATGCTTGCCTGGCACCAAATCGAATGCCTTTATGGCACAAGGATCTTCTTGTTATTCACTTCGACCTCTCAGCCAGTTTCTGATATCTAAGCTGATCTTAGCGGCTGGTTTTAAATCCTTGTTACTGCTGCTCTTAATCCTTTGGTGGTGGCTTTATATGGTATATTAACTGTAATTTATCTCAGTGGGTTTTAAAATTTGATGGGAGCTCAGCCTGGAAATCTATTATCTGAAAAGATGGTGCATCTAATAACACATAGTGGAGTAAAAAGAAGCTATTTCTGGCAACCTGGCCCTAAGCCCGTTTCCCCGGAAGTCTCACTAAGTTTAATGGGGCTTACTTTGGGGGAAAGCAAGCTTCAGGCAGCAGATCCTAAATGTACCCACTTAGACATTCCAGTGAAATCAATAGAATTTGACACCAAATAGCTCAGGATTAGGTTTCTGGAAAAACTTGGTGCCCTTTAACACTTAGAAGCACTGAGCAATAATTTAGTCTGGCAAAAAGGTGTGGTAGGATTCAGTACTCTTGTGTGAAGCATCTGAATGATGGGATTTTATCCTGCTTTGTTCACTGAGGTGAATGACCGCACACAAGTTTGAGAAGTCAAGGCAGATGGGGAGACCCGAGTCTAGTGCACAGGAAAGGTCTAAATCATGTTCATCCACAGGCTGTGAAATCCACTCTCTGCGATCTCCCACTATTTGTTATTTTACCTCATGTCATGCTCACTTTCCACTTTGTAGGCCTTTTGCAAAAATAAACTCCATGTAATTATATTCCAGCAGATGCAGGAAAGAAGTTCATCGTCTGCCTGTCTTCTCCCTTCACACACCCGGCTTCAAAGACCTGCTGGCACATTAGCTCATGGGACTGTAGCTGGAGAAGGCAAAGATCATAAAGGCTGTCTGCTTTCTGAGAGAGTTTTCTTGACAGAGGATGTATCAGATGTCAAGTATATGCTCCACACACAAGGCTTAAAAACTCCAATCTCCCCCCCAACCCCAACCTCCATAATAATAGTATTGTCTATAAGTCACTTTAGTGTCTTGGGAATCTTTACATGCTTAATAGTTTAGCTTTCCATATCCCCTCAATATGCTCCAATCAAAAGATAATTTGCCTTAAATTGCTCTGAGGCAAAAAGGTGGGGGGAATTGTTTTTTGCCTAACGTCTCACAACAAATCCATAGTTGTGCAAGACACAGGGTCCCATTCACATTAAAAGTGAGGCAAAATATTATTAAACCATCCACTTGAGTGTGTAATTGTTAGTAACTACAGCAATCATGAATGGACGGGTGAATAAATGGACAGATCTCATATGAAGGGGTAATGGAAATTGTTAAATTGTCCAGAACAGTTTGGAAGCCAAAATATGAAGCACATATAGTCCAATACACTCTTATTACTAATAATGACTGAAAAGTAGTGCATTATTATCTCCCTCCGCTGACAGCTACCTCACAAGAGTCACAGCAGCAGCAAATCAAATATAAACCCAAAAGTTGGCCTGCAAAAGTTCCAACTTCATACATATTATTAATCCTCAGACACAGGAAAGGTGTGTTTAAAGTGGCAATCCCTGTGCTTGCAGAAAGCAAGATGCATTTGTTAAAGTTACTATCCCCAGTCACTTTTCACACCACCAGGTTGTATTCAATTTTTACCCAGAGTAGACCCTCGGCCATGGAGAGACAGCTGCCAGTGTTGTTTTGTTTACTCCAACCAATAGCCCACCCTGCTTTGTATGCACTTAGAACTAGTTTGTTGACACCCCCCCTCCTGTGGCATTCACAGGGTCCGTACTTGTCCTCAGTGAACCGCACCTCCTCCTGAGACCAAATGCTGTATTTCCAAAGATGAACCACTTCCCTCCATTTAATTAGGATCCCAGCAGATACACTGCACTGCATGCCATTTCCACACTGCTCTGAATGGGTCATATGGAGTGAAAGGACTATTTGACCCTAATATTTATCCCTAAACCAGGCTTAGAAAACAGGCCTTTCCTCTTGTCCTGACACAAAAGATGGGGCTCAAGGAAGTATGAGCTTTGCCTCATGACATGCAAAGATACAATGACATTCCTGGAAGGAACATTTTTCTCTTCCCGTGTCCAAGCTAAGGAATACCAAAACCACCCTTCCACCAAGAAGTCTTTGCCGCACAGAAAGTTGAGACATCTTTTGAATGGGACTCTGGTGATGCATGAAAACTGTTTTGAACACAGAACAAAGCACACACTCAATTTGCAATGGGCAATTAGAGGACACTCGAGGAGGAACTCAGTGCCATTCTGTTATCCCATCCTTCATCCCACCATAAATCCTGGGACACGTAAGACACATCAGTGCCAATTCCACTGACTTCAGAACCAAACATTATTAAGAGAGAGAACTCAGCTGCTGCACCATAACAGTACAAGCTGCATTAGGAAATATTTGTATTACGTTCAAGTATACTTACCATTAATTTTGCCTTTATCACAATGTTTTCTCTTTTTTACTCATCAGCAACTGCTCCCTAATCCTTCCTAATAATGCTCTCCATGTCTTATTTGCTACTAGTTGTATTATCATCCCATCTCTTGATCCCTAACTTGACCTATCTGAATTTAACTGCCTTCAATGTGCACAAGGATACTGCAGCTCTGAGCACTTTTAAACTCCAGTCACAAAGGAGAGGTAGAACCTGGGCTTGGTAGACAGAACTTCTTGTTTCTCCCTGCCTTGGTGGGCATCTTTTGGCATGAAAGGTCAATGCAATTGTACTACCTGCCAAATTCTGGTGGATCCCTTTCATGTAAACGACATCTTTTAAAATCAGCATGCACTATACCAAATATTCATTTGCTGTACCAGAAACTGATGGAAGTGGATTTCAAACTGAGAATGTGTCTACACCAGGATGTTAATGTGCATGGTATATACCAATTGGTGTTTTGCCATTTTTATTGTTTTTGAGAAGCGTGTGTTTATCCCAGTTTTGTATGCTGAAACATCATGACATCAGCAAGTCACAAGGAGAGTGTGCCAGTCCCTGAGCTGATCTATCACGAGTCCAGGTGGGCAGAGATAACACAGTAACTCTGAATGTTTGCCCAGAGACCACTGCACAAACCCTGACTTACACCTCTTCAGGGAAAGGTGGGTACTGCTTCCTAGGAAAGTTCATCCAGTCCAGTGTTAAACTGCACACTGTCTGGAGACAGCCAGAAAGGCGGGGGGGGGGGGACGGGACAGATGACATTGGGTGGTATTCAACTAAGTTTTACTGAATACCACCCAATGGTCTTTATCTGCCCATTTATTACCAAACTGACTGTGTCAATAGTGCTTTTTCCAGAAACTGGTCACTGAGAGGACATCTTATTTCAGGAGGCGTCTGTGCACTGCTAACCTTTCTAATCTCTTCACAAAACCATAGACAGTTGAGCTTTATTTTCTGGCCCCTCGACACATGCATTGTTCGATGTGTTTGGAGAAAACAATCAACTTTTGACTGTACAATGAGTGACATTGTAGGAAGAAGCTTTAGCAATAAACTTCAGTCCTGGGCACAGCTTGCTATGAGACCCATTCATTGTGCAGCTGAACACTGAATCACTGAAAACAAAAGAGAAAAGACTTGCCCCCAAGCCTGAGCTTGCTGCATAAGGGTTTAATTTATTTGTTGAACAAACTGGTGGTTTTCATTCAGCTGTTGGCGTTTAATCAGTTTCATATAGGGGATCAACACAGCCTCAGAGATACAGGAATGAAAGACGGAGAGCACTTAAAGCCAAAGTTCTGACACGGGCTTGAAGAGATGTTGCGTGGCCCAGCGAATGCAGCTAAGAATGCTCAAAAGACACAGGTGGGAAAGATGTAAGTCTGCTCTGGGTGGTATGAGGCAGCCTGCAAAATTCACATATGTACAACTGAGGGCCAAGCTATGTATTACATGGCTGCAGCCACGTATAAATATTAGCCTGGTGGCTTCTTCTCAGCTCCAACACACATAGTGGCAGGAAGGAGGCAGGTGGAAGGATGCGCTTAACTCCTCTCCTGCCACTCACTTCCAGCCCTGAAAGCCCCAGCCTTGTAACTGAGTAGTAGCAGGCTAATGTTGTAGTGCAGATGCAACATAACGTTTTCTTTGGCCTATAAATTCCCGTCGAGCCTCTTTTTGCACTATTAGTGTTAACATCAAGACTGCTGGTCAAGCAGAAAAGAGCCACTGGCAAGGTGAATTAGCATTCTGGTCAATGTAGGCTTTGCATTCACAAATGACCACATTAAGCCGCATCAGTTAAAATCCCCCAAAAGTTTTAGACTGCTTCCTGCCTTTGGACAGATGAAGTCCCTAAGATTGACTAACAGAATTTGCCTCACTACCACCAAAGAACAATTACAATCCATAGCTCATTGATCACATTCATTCCTTATCCATTTTTGCTGGGGGTAGGTGGGATCCCACTGGAATCTGCATTCACTCTCTTCAGAGAGGCGATTTTTGTCACATGTTGCGTGCAGCTGAATGTGCCTGTCACTTGTCACCTGCAGGAGAGACCTGCCTACCTCCATCCTGCCCATTCCCAGCAGGATCTCACCACTATTCCCACCCAGACTTCTAAGCAGAGTGCTGTTGGCGTGTCTTCTGGTACTTCTGCTGATGGTTTTCCTTTGCCACGTGGTTAGATCCTCAACCCTTATGTCTCTGCATTTTGTGGCTCAGTCATACTGAACATTGGGGGCAGCAACTGAATATACACAACAACTGCATGGAGAGAGTAGTGTCTTCAGGCCGACCCACACCTTCCCAGGCCTGATACCAACCAACCAACCCCCCAAGGTGCAAGTGAAATACATCAAGACAGGGTAGGAAGGAAATGGGTCTGGTGTTTGAGTCCTTGTCTCCAATGCAAGTGATAGAGGGAAGTGATGGGCTTCCAGCAAGGAATGTCTCCAGGCTCAGCTGATCAGCAAGGTGGCCCCTTCCAAAAGGACAAGTTCCTATCATAAGGACAGTTCCTAGAGGGGCTGATTTTCATTCTCGAGGAGGAAGGTTGGCCCATGCCGACTTTCCTCCTCTCATGTTCTCCTCCTGCCATGTGTTGGCTCTCTTTTCACTTATGTGGCAGCCGCTTGCCTAGGGACCCGGTTCCTCTCTCCGTGCTGCTTGCCCCGCCCCTTTTTGCCACCATCCAGCATGTTCTTGCTCTTGGGGGGCCTGCCTTTGTGCCGCAGCTGGCGGTCTCCGCACCACACGCGCTCACAGTACTCCTCTACCCGGTGCAAGTTGGAATAGCCGATGAGGTGCATGATGTCTTTGAACCACATCCTTTGCCCATGCAGCATGCGGGGATCAGGCACCCGGCACAGGGGGCGAGGCGGCTCCTCCTCCTGCTCCCGCTGAAAGACCTGCTCCAGCTGCTCACTCTCAATCACCTCCAACATGATTTTGGTGACGGTCTGAGTGAAGCCATGCTCCTGAGCCTTGCAGTAATATGTTCCTGCATCCTGGCGGAAAAGCTTCCGGAAGAGCAGTCCTTGCTCTGTCCTCATGATCCTATCATCTGTTTTCACCTGGAGAAAAAGGGTTAAGGGAAAATAAATGGGAGCAGGAGGTTAGATTCTGGGTGGTGGTGCCCTGTAGCTTACTAAAGCAGGGGTGCCATCATGGAAGGACTTCAGGGTCTCCTCAGTAGAACGAGCAGGAGGGCACATTTTGAAGTAATACACAAAACTATGGAAAGGAGTCTAAAATTACAGATCTGCACCTCTGTATTCAAGGCATTTCAGGGAATAAAGAGAAAGGGTTGCCAGTATTTTTCTGAAGTTCGTAGTGGCACTGCTGTCATCAAGTAGATCCCTGCAGCAATGGGTGCAAAATTACAGCTCCCCAAAAATCCCATGATTTATAGAGATGCTGTGGAGACATGTTTGAAATTATATAACCAATTACTGGTGAAGATTCAGAGGAGGTAAATGTGTGAGGAATTTCCAGTGGTCAGAAATACATCATGCCTCTTCCTCTTAACTAGAAGAGATGGAATAAATGGTGCAGGGTAGTTGTCTCATTCACATGATTTATTCAAGACAATGAATTCAGGGTTTCTTGATGCAGATTTTTTTTTTAATGCGTACACACAATCCCAGATACTGATACATTGCTGAAGAATGAGACAAGGGTTGGTGGCAGTTGCGGGAGTTGCTGTGAAACCCAGAGGAGGAGAGTCAGTATAATTCCGATGTTTGCTTCCATTGCTCTTTGAGCTAAAGTTCATTTACTTCTGTATCATTATCTCCTGAAACAGCCTATCAAGCTGCAAGCCTCCTTTCATATGGAGCAGGCAGGATTGTCCCAGCCTGGAGTCCTGCCTCCTGCTAAGGAATACAAGTCCCAGCTGTTCTCCTGCCATTGTCTCAAGCTTGCACAGCATTGCACTTGTCAGATTCCCTCAACACGGGCCGAGATTGGACGTCTAACCATTTTCTGTAAAGAAACCAACTCTTCTCATCTTATCACTTTCCCCATCCATACAGCCTCCCTGTCTCTGCCTATCCCTTCTTGGCAATTAAGCTGTAACTGTCTCTGGGGGTCTCATTCCTATGCTATAAGCAACCAAAATCCTTTCTAGGGAAGCAGCACTTGCCGGAGCTAATTCCTCCACCCAGGAGGACCACCTAAACTACTAGATGGATAAGCTTCATTTGCTTTTTTTTTTTTTTTTAAGTGCATGAAGAATGACATAACAGGCTCAGTCTTGATGAAGGCTTTGTTCTCCTCTGAACATCCTTCACCTGTAAAACCATTCCGGGCAGGTCCTATGACACAAGCCTTGCCTCCGAATGCTTCTGCATTCAAAGTCTACACTGAAAAAAGAGGGTGGAGGCGCATAAGAATCCATTTAATGTTTTCCTCCCCCCTCCCCCTACGATGGAATGATTTGTATTTATTTGTCTTACATACAGAACAAGGAACAACGCATTCCAATGCTCTGTGTGGTCCTTTAACAAAGCTATGGGGTTTGGAGGGAGGTAGGAGAGAGTCTTGACACCACTTTGCTCTCTTTATGACACCAGAGCTGTCCTTATTAGCAAATGCCAGTCTTGGACTGGAACCTACCAGCTGTGTTTACTGGCCAGCCCAGCCTTCAACTGCCCCTTTTGCTCCAGAGAGTTCCCCTTCAGAAACCTCACACTATTATCACATCTTTCTCAACCCAGCTTCCTGGGAATTAGACTAGCCTGCTAACTCTGGGGAGAGAGAGGCGAGACCTCACACAGTAGGAGCGTGGGCTTCTCTATTTTCAGTTTAATTCAAGAATTCCTAGCGGAGATCCATGCAGCAGGCAAGGCTAAGAAACCAAATGACGAAAGGTTAAAGAAGTGGAGCGAGGGTCTAGAGGGGGGAAAGCACGTGAGATGACAGGGGCCAGATGGAAGTGCAAAGAAAAGGCCCTAAAGAATCTGCTGACATCTGAGCAGGAGGTGTCTGTATTAACTGGATGTGACACAAGCCAGCTCCTCCTTGGTGGCACTCCAAATGAATATCCGTGGTCATCTGTACTCTGTGGAACTAACCAGGTGTACTTCCCTTCCGCTCCTCCCAGCCTGTGTGTGTGCAACTGAGATCAAATCTGAATAGAGAATGTGTGGCTTCTAAGTGAGATCCAGCTCAAATGTGGACAAGCTCCAAGTTACATGCCCTACCTGCAGCCTGAAGTGGTACCTATGCAAAATTCTTCCACCTCAGTCTCCCAGCTCATTCTGTGTAATGGGGGTAGAACGGGCTTAGGTATTTACTTGTTTAAATTGTTTATATTTATTACCACATTTTCATGGCAGAAAAAAGTTTTAACCGTTGAATTCACAGTGGTGGTGAACACCTCCCCCCCCCACCCCCAAAAGCAGGAAGAACAAGGTTAGAATCTGAATGCATTTAGCGAGAGGTTTTTGTGTGTGTTTGTTTTTTAAATCCGACTGAAAAGGAAGCAAAAGTATTGAGAAAGTGGAGAACGGGACTGGCCTCACCTCATCTCTTAACTCTTCTGGAGACCGGTGTACAAACCATTGCACCGCAGCCTGGGGTGACTTCGGGATGCACTCCAAGAAGGTGCTGTTGTGTTCTGTCCCATAGACCACCTTCTCCTCCGTGCTGTCGAAATCATCCACTATGGAAACAGGAGGGTGCCCATATCAGAGACTGCTAGCTGAGCAGAAAGAGCCCATCTCCTTGCAGAGGGCCACGGCCTGCGTAACAGGGCAGAATACTGCAGCTGAACATGGGGAGGGGCTGGGGGCTGGGTTTAAAGCCTTGCTGAGCCAGGGACTTGTTCTGTGGCTCTTTGGCACAGAGAGGTCTGTCACATGCAAGCAAAAGCTTGACCTGTACACCTGGGGACACTAAAATAATTATTTTTTTCTATGTGCATGAAGGCTCCTCTGAGGCACATCTGTGATAACATAATGGAAGCCTCAGCTAATGCTAGCTGCCCAAACAGTTGCCGTTTTCACCACCACCCTGTGTTTTCAAGGGCTGTGGATATGGCTTATGACAATGCCCTTGTTAAGAATCCTTGAGACTGGCAAGCCTGGTGTTTTAAAACTTCCCTGTAAGTGTCTGGAATAGCAGACATCATATCAGGATGCCCTGCCAGCCATGTCCCACACCAGCACCATTTTTTCCTGTCTGGCAGTAAAATATTAACCTCTCCACCAGACTTCTCACCTATTAGAGATGACTGTCTTCAGCATTCCCTACCTACAGGGACTCTTCCTCATTGGCCCCTCTGGCTTTTAGTTGCAAATAAGAATCACCCAAATTAAACATCGTAGAACACAAACTGGCATAGTTTCTTCTTTTTATTATTTGTTTTTTGCTACAGCTGCAGTTTTTAAAATAATACATGGCATCTTGCCCATAGTCATTCATCATGTGATCATCTATGTTAGCTTCAACAATCTGATTTAGAGTTTTAATTTTTTGTCCTGGCACATATTTAATGTTTATCCTACTCACACCCATACCCCCGCAGCCTCACCTTTTTACACTTCTCTTAACTGAATTCCTGGGCTGTACTGCTTTCTTGTAACACTCAAGCAATGCTTGCCTCTGCCCCCACCAGCTTGCTTAGAACACCTGCCTACATTATTAGATTCTAGGCCATGGGAGATTGGGAAGGTGGTGGGGCTGAAGCTACCTGAAGTAGGGGACTGGGAGATTGGCTGGAAGAGAGGCAGTGTGCTGTAGTGGTTAGAGTTTTGGACTAAGACCTGGGAGACCCCAGGGCTTAAATCCCACTCAGCCATGAAATTCACGAGGTGACCTTGGGCCAGTCACTTGCTCTCAGCCTAACATGGTTTTTGCTGGGATTAAATGAGGAGAAGGAGAACCATGTATGCCACCTTGAGCTCCCTGGAGAAAAAGGTGGGATAGAAATGCAAAATAAATGCAATGCAATGAGTAAGTATACCTCCTCCCAAAGAAATAGACGGTAACTTTGTGAGACTCTCATGGCCTCTGATCTAATGAGCACGTTGTGGCAAAAAAGAGAGCAACACAACAGCGAACATATTGCCACTGGGCTACCCTACTGAGCTTGCACTGCAACAGAGTGTATTGCGTACACAGCTGCCCCGTTCTCTTCATAACCCACAGCTACTGGTCTGGGTATGTACCTCGCATGTTTCCTCACCTGTCAAGTTTTGATCCAGGCACTGGTGCATGGGGTTCCCATTCCGGATGTCCTGCCGACGAAAACGACGCTTGCCTGATGCCTGGTACCTGGTGCAGGTGAGGCCATCCCAGGCACAGTAAGGGTCCCGTGCTAGGCAGCACTCCGCACAGGCTGTCCCGTACGTCTCACACTGATGCAGTTTCACTTGGGCAACTCCCACCCGGGAGCCTACATACAACATTTGCTGTCAAAACAAAGGAGGCTAGGTGAGTTGGAATTGTACTAAACTGCAGAGTCCTTACTCTCCAACCAACATTTTCAACAGCATTCCTATGAGAGCTAAAGGAGCGAAGCCTTGCAGTGTAGCTTTGATGCACTCCTTTCTCTCCAGAATAAACTCATCTCCTGCACCCAGTAGAACAGCCTTTGCCAACCTGGTACCCTCCAGATATTTTGGACTGCAGGTTGGCAAACAGAAACTTGGGCTGCAATTGGAGGCAATTGCCTGAAGACAATATTGCCTGAAGACAATTCTCCATAAAAGCTACTCTTTTCAAATTTGCTGCTGGGACACTAGAGACTAATTAGGTTAAGATTTGCCTGAACTACCGGTAAATCTAAAGCAACCAGGGGATTGCAAAACAGGCTGACAGTTCTAGATATAATATCCAGGAGGGAGAGGAATGTTGCAGGTCACGACAGAAGTACGCTGTCAGGTATACAGGGAGTGAAAGGCAGCCTTTCAGGTTACAAGGAGTAAAGAGGGACGAGTGTGTTGCATGCTTGGACTCTAATGCAGCGTGATTTATGGGAAATGGCAAAGGGTAGGAATGCTCTCACCAGTTCTGCTAGCTTTCCTGGGAACTTAATAATAGATGAAGATTAGAGTCCAGGGGGTGTGTCTATTTACAGATCTAAACAAACATTACAGAAGTAGAGGAATTTTATCTGTTTGGACAAAACAAAAAAAGTTCAGGTGGTGAAGAAGGTCAAAGAGCAAGCAAAATGTACATGACTGAGGTTCTGCATGGCAGGGTTGTCCTAAAATAAGGACCTTGCAGTTTATGAATGATTCAAGTGTTTAACAGAGCGGAATTATTTTGCATTGACCCTTGAGTTGCTGTCCTGGTATAGCAGAGTCTAAAACCGAGGTCCATCTTTGTAGTGAAACATACTTATTTCTGTTCAGCCTTGTTAATGAGAACCCTAAGAGCATCTCCAGAAGTGTCCCACCCACCTCACCTGCCAACACATGATGCCTCCTACACACATAATGTATGGCTGTGAATGAACCTTGCACCTAGGTGTGAATTGAGGGTCAAAACAGACATCAGATGGGGAATCTGTGATTGGATCTCCTGGGATTAAAACAAACAAACCTTTATTATAAAGCTGCTGCAGGGGTCTTTGGTCTTAGATAGGGCTTTAATTTGATAACAGTGCTGGATTGCCACCACCAGAGCCTGCAGTAGTCAATGGCTTGGCCAGCATTTCTAAGGCATTCCTGCATAGTGGCTTCTCCACCACCACACCTGTACTTTAAAGAAGTAATTCATTACTCACTCGCTTGACAGATATTTCCATCTCAGTAATAGGGACCGGTGCCTGAAGGGAGAAAAAGAAATGGCCTCTCGGGTCAAACATGCTGCAGAACTGATCCCTGCCCCAATCCCCCACAACTGCACATTTCTGTCCTGCATTTCCTACAGAGATATGGGGTCATTCAGCTCCCCACTATTCTCACACAAAAACAAAGGCACATGGACACGCACAAACAGAGAGACAAAGAAATTCTTCAGGATTAGAGCTTTAGTAATGTTGAAATGCCATGTCCTATGTATGACATATGGCATAAGATAAAAAGGACAGTATGTGTGGAAACTGGGTTATAACAAATATACTTCTGTGACATGAGCACAGAATTAGACAAGTAATATCTGCTAGTACACAAATATCAATCCATGCTGCAAGAATGTGCAAGAGAGGTATATCCAGTGCTATTTTTTTAGCAAAAGAGGTGCCAGAACTCACCATGAACACCTCCCTTGTTCTCTTAGAATGACAATGGGGCCCACCTAAGAGGTGCTGAAACTGAGTTTCTGTGAGTTCCCACTAAAAAAAGCCCTGGATACATCCAATCTACACGTGAACAAAGAAGAATGCTTAGCTAATTACATGTCCATGTAATACAGTCATGATTGGCATATCTGTTCCGGGATCAGGTTGTACACGTTGCCCTTTTTAACCTCACCTTAAATACTTGAAGCTCCTCCAAAATGACTTCTTCAGCTGCTGCAAAGTTGCCTCTCTGAAGGGCTATAACCTTCAGTACAGAGCCAGCATCTAGGAAGCAGGAAAGGGAGAACCGTGAAACAAAGGCAACTACCTCTGTGGCCACCAGGCATTCTGTCAGAGGCAAAAGCCTGCTCCTCTTTGACCACTGGTCTCTACCATGGACAGAAACTTGCAAAGAAAGACAGCTTGTCCTTGGGGACCATGTTATTCCCACAGAAAGCACTTATAAAAGACACAAAGGAAGCTGCTATTGGAAGTCGAGAGAGAGCTGGGATTTGAATCCAGCTTACACCACTGACTGCATGTGTGATCATGGATGTCTTCTTCACTTCTCCTGTCCTTGAATCCATTTTGCTTATGAGCTATTTTGTGGGAAGCCTCCGCTAGTTTAAGGGAAATTGTTTCTCAGCTGATAGAGGGGTAGCTTCATTGGCTCACTGGGACAAGATGAAAGAGGAGAGCCCCTTCAAAAGCCCTCTTATTCCCCCGCCTTGGTCTTTCAAGGAACTTTTCAACTTCTTGCATCTAGTCAACTAGGTACTTTCTCTCGCCTAAGAATGGAGTGTATCACAACATGGATACAGAAAGAATGCTTATTGATACAGTGGCCTAGGACAGAACAATAATGGATAAATGATAAATGCAAGTTCCAAAACAGCAATCACCTACAAAGAGTAAATGTGGGTGGGAACTGAGGAAAGAGAGAAGCTGGCAAGCTTCAAGAGTCATTCTGTAAGACAGCAGGAAACTTTGCTGAGGGTTTCAGTTCATATACAAAAAGGTTTAATTTGATCCAGGGATCACAAGTACTTAGTTGGCCCCAAACCTGGTTTTCCATTCCCAAGCTCAGCCTCAGAGCATGCAAAATTCCAAGAGACTGCCTCTAATATTCACTTCCACATTGACAGATGCCCACCCCCAACATCACCAAGCCCTAACGCTCCACGCAATTGCACCTGTGCCAATGAACATGACATCATACTGTCCATCCTCAGCTTCCACACGGTCTACCACTATCTGCCGCAGGCGGTGCTGCAGGTTGGTTTTCACCAGCACAGGCCGGCGATGCAGAGGGTACACGGATCTGCTCATCAGTGGGTGGGCACGGGCAAAGTGCAGGACCTCGTCAGGGTAGTCCTTGGTGGAGGAGTACTGCCGGCTTGGCTGATTGGTGGTTTTGCTGGGGCACTGGAACGGAGGGAAAAGAACATCATTTCAGCCAAATGGGGCTCTGTTCCTGCTGCTTATCCACCTCAGAGCAGGATCACAATGAAAAGTCTCCTTTGATTCTTGACTTATAGGAATGATTCTGACTAGGGCAGGGGTGGGGAACCACAGGACATACTCCTCTATCTGGCCCTTGGCCCAGGCCACACTTCCTCTCCAGCCACACCTTTCACTTGCCTCGAGTGTTTTTGCCTGGCTGGACTGTGTCTTTGAACTCGGAAAATGACTCTAGCTTGCCTGGATGGAAGTTGGGGTGGGGGGTTGTAGGAACTAGCTTACTCAATAAAGGTCACTCACTGCTCTGTCCACGTTTGACTCTTGTCCCACTCACCACTGGCATGTGGCCCTCAGAAGGTTGCCAAGAAGGAAACACGGCCCTCAGGCTGAGAAAGGTTCTCTACAGAGTTTTTGACTGCTTTAGTGAATACCATCCCTAAAAGTTCATTTAGTTCAGCATCCAGTACCAGACAGAAGCCCCTGGGAAATTCATTTATAAATCAGCACACGTCTCAGTTGACCTCGTTAGGAAGAGTCCACTGTTTGCTTCTGTCTACAGTACTAGAACTATATCTAACACGAGACACAATGGTTCTGACTGGATAAAGCGGAAGAAATGCTACACTGACTGGCAGAAGATCTCCAGGGTTTCAGAGAGGGGGATTTCCCAGCACTACTGGAGATGCCAGGGATTGAATGTGGGACCTTCTGCACACAAAGCATGTGCTCTAACCACTGGGATACTGGCCCTTGGCTGCTCTCGGAACTTGCTCTACCTGGACTATGTGCTTATCTTCTGTGATGTCTCTCTGTTGCAGAGGACACTTCAGTCACTTGCGACAAAGTATTTGTCCTACCCCTCAGAAATGTCTGCTTCCCAATCAGAATGTCACTCACTTGCAACTTGCAACTTGGATTAATGCCTTAACACTGTTCCGCAAAAAGAAGTTGATAGTTTTTGTTTTTTTAAAAAAACCAACCAAATGCCATATTCCACGCATGTCAACAGGGGACTTTTCCTGAAAGACCACTTGTTTGCTTTGTATGGAGTTGCCAGTTCACCCTAACATCTCCTACCCCATAAAATACTGCTAGACACAAATTTCAGATATACAACCAGGGTCTTAAAGGCACTGTCAGATAATATCCGAAATCAGCATTAGTTATTAAGTAAAAAAAACTATGATTAGGAAGTTCTTTTTCTAAACAAGTGTTTAAGATTGTTTTCATAGTTCAGGTATGAATTACTTACAACTCCTGGCCTCGGGTAAGGCACCTTGCCCTCAAAAGCTGCCCACTGATGGTCTGGGCCATCTTTATGAGCAAATGGTCCATTAAAAACCTCCCAGATGTCTGCCATACGATATACGCAGATGGCAAAGCCTTGGAAGACATTGCTGCAATGAGAGAGGTTTAGCCATAGTAAAAACCTATTTAGGGAAAGAACATTTTTTCCACACTCTGTCTTAATATTTAGTATTGTGTGTATTCAATGCTTAGGTATATTAGGGAGTGAGGTAAAATACAGCCTTACATTTCCAGTTGTAAATGCTTCAAAATCATCCAAGAGGATTATATATAATCAGATATTAGAAATTCCATATCAGAGCGCATGGCCTCCATTCTTCAAATTAACAGTTTAAGTACTGAAAAACTGGCAAGCTATAACTACCGTATTTTTTGCTCTATAAGACTCACTTTTCCCCTCCTAAAAAGTAAGGGGAAATGTGTGTGCATCTTATGGAGCGAATGCAGGCTGCGCAGCTATCCCAGAAGCCAGAACAGCTGCAGCTGCTATCCCTCTTGTTGTTCTGGCTTCTGAGATTCAGAATATTTTTTTCTTGTTTTCCTCCTCCAAAAACTAGGTGCGTCTTATGGTCTGGTGCGTCTTATAGAGCGAAAAATACGGTAGTCCTTCACTAGAGAAACACAAGACAATTTGTGCTACTGATGGTATAGGGGAAGTTATACGCAATCCAGGTTTCAACACTGTGTGCACCTGCTTCATTTCTGATCAGTGCATGTCCCGTAACTTCCTGGTAAAATCCTGTAACTTTTCATACCACAAAAGCTTTGGCATTTTCTTTTTTTGCCCCCCAATAGTATCAGAGTGCCCCTCCAGATGGCAATAATGCAAAGAACACTGGCAAAGCATCAGAGAACAACTAACAAAGAGGAATGATGTGTACACAGTCCATCATAAATTCACTACTAATGCACTATTATTGCATCAGCAACATGTTAGGAGAATGGGCTCACAGAAATAACACCAAGCTGGAGAGGCCCTCAGAGATGATTTGTATGGATGAGAGTTGTTCAGTCAAGGTATATAGTGCTAGACATCTCAAGGTTCCCCTCAGAAACAAAAAACAAACAAATAAACAACAAAGGCAAAATAATCTCACCTGATGGTGCTAAAGAGTGCATAGATCTCAGGGCTCTTCCCATCTTTGGTCCTCAGGAGGAAGACATCCTCTGTTTAAGAGATGTTTGATTCACAGCATTTAAAGGGCTCTCTCATGCACCTAACTTTGTTCACCAGCTTACCAACATACACATTCCAAGAAACTAAAATCCTGTTTTAGTCAATTGGATTGCTTAAGGTATGCAAGTAGCTGGGGGCTGATGGATGCTGGTACCAAAGAGACAGCTGAAAAGATTGGTGTGTGTATGTGTGATTTGGCTGTAACACACTTGCAGTCCCCAACATACAATTGATAGGGCCGGCCCTACCACTAGGCAGAATGAGGCAGGCAGCTCAGGCAGCAGATTTGGGGCATTACAAAAAGGCAGCAAAGTGTTTACTGTTCATTTTGTTGTTATATTGTAGTGCTAGAGAGAAGGAAAAGTGCTTGTGGAATATTTTGGCAATCCTGGCAAGCTTTAGGTACTGTCCACCTTGACTAGGTTGGGGAGGTTGTCATTTGCTGCCCTGCCTCAGGCAACAAAACGTCTTGGGCCAGTCCTGATCTTAGTGATTTCCTAACACAAAAGTATGTTACCTTCATTGCCTATTCATAGGGTGGGGAACCTGTGGCTCTCCAGACATTGTTAGACTCCAACTCTCATTAGCTCCAGACAACGTGGCCCATGTCTTGGGAGATGGGGCTTCTGGTGGTCTCCCATCCAAAGCACTGCTCACTTTCATATTTCCTTAGCTTGAGCACGGCTGTAGCCGTGAGGTGCCCGCTGACTGTTCACTGAGATGGACCCCCCCCCCCATTCTCTGCATATTGCCAAATTAAACCTCACTTTTCAAGGCTTGGCTTCCAGCTGACAAACTGAGGAGCTAATCCTATGAAAGGCAACCAATTCTGAGCTCGTTTCTCTTACCCAGTTCATCAAAGTATGTATCAATGCCATCTGGTCCTGGGACAGAGCACACCAGCCGGGCCTTGTTGAAGGTGCTCCACTTATGGACTAGCACTCGCTGTCCTCCAGCATCATTCTGAAAGGAGAAGAGTAAACAAGGATCCTCAGAAGTGGAGGCAGCTGATGCTTCTGATATGAGGTCTCTTTACAAATAAACAAACAAGACATGCTTAAGCTGTGCTTTAGGAATCCTTCCAGAGGCATCAAAAGCAAAACTAAAAACTCAGAGCCAAGAGGACAGATATTGGCTTCTATTCAGATTGCTCTCATTTCTGCTCCATAGATCTGTCATTCTAACACAAGGGAAACCCTTTTTTCATACAGACCTGGCCTGGGCCCACACATACATTAGCAGCTCAAAATACAGCTGGCCATTCTTTCTCTCAATTCAGATGAAAGGTGGTTTGAGCAAAAACACATCAAAATATACTATTCCATAAGAAATGGCAGAGCAGATACAGAACGGATATGGATCATGGCTAACGTCGTGTGTACACCACTTCCCAAACCAGCAGTGAGAGCACACTGAACACAGAGTAAACAGGTACACAGCCTTGGCTTCCGAGAGACAGGACTGGTCCAAGACATTTTGCTCCCTGAAGCAAAGAACCAGATTCTGCCCTTACTTTCCACAAACAGAAACAAATTGGACTTCAACATCAGTGGTGATGGGGTAACAGGCAGGCTAGCTTAGAGGGCACAGAGCAGACTATCTGGGACACCCAGCTCTGTCCTACAGCACCTCATTACTCAGCACTGACTTCCCTCCAGCAGCTATTGCCTGAAAAGACTGTGTTACTGCCTGCAGAGGCCATGCAGACCATGAAATTCTTGTGCACCGCAGAGAATTCTGGGGCATATTTTAGGATGTGCTATGAAACCTCTCTTGCATGGCTAAGTGGACTAGGACTAGCAAACAAAAATACTGCTTCTGGGCAAGGGAAAGTCAAACCTACACTTCAGTTCCCTTACTGCAAAACATGCAGGGATCAGCAGTTATAGTTATTTTTTATTCAATATTGTAGCTTTTTGCATGCGCTAAGTTTGGGAGAAGCCCTGTTTCATATAGCATGAGCCTGCTGAGATGGGCTCTGCAGGTACACAGCAGAAAGGAGGATTGTTTCAGTAGTAAATCCCCAGTTGTGAAATTCCATCTTCAAAGATACACACAGGCAGTCCCGTGTTATCAACTTTTTGAACGAAATCTGAACTTTTATTCTAGCACACATTTCTAATATTAAATCACATGGTTCATCAACCATGTTTTCTTTTCTTTCTTTTCTAAAGTGCATGAGGCTTTTTTGCATTTTAATTTTCAGCTTTTGTTTCTGAAACATTTATGTCTGGAAGCTGAACAGTTTTTTGTTCATTATCCCAAGACATATGTTTTATATCTCTCCCTGCCCCCCAAGAATGTGGGTACCACACAAGCAGAGAATTGAATGGAAAATTCCCCCCTCTCTTTTCTTTCTGAAGGGGACTGCTAGGATTTGCATTGCACATGTTGATGAGGCTGATTTTAGGAACTGCACCTCAGGTTGCATTCTAAGACGCCTGGAATAAATTCTGTGACTGCAGCCTCACGTCATCAGCTTTTGGTAGCAGCGCTTTAACCATGTTGCAGAAATGTCCAGTTCAGTCCATGTAACCATCAATAAACATTTCTGTAGTCCTACTTCCTGCAACTACAATTTCAGACACATACCAAAAGAAGCTTTTTTTGGCTTTTACACTCTTGACTCTCATGCCGAAGGATACTGCGTTTCCATCTATTTTTGGTGCTCCTTTATTTCACAGTTATCTGCTGCCATTCCAACTCCTATACTTTTCACACAGAATAAGTATTTTAGTACGCAGTGTCTTATTGCATTCCTTTCAATATGCCCTGCTGCTTGAGCAATCTTTTTATCTCCACTTGCAATCCTTTCCTTGCAGTCTTGGAAAGAGCACCAAAATTGCAATTCAGCTTCACCTCTCCCCCTCCAGTTCTGGGGGTTCTCCCAAGCCAATGCTAAGGGTGCAAGGGGCATAGAAGGGGAGAAAGCCCCATTTCACATAGAAAACCTTACATAGGGCTGTTGCTGCTGCTGGGACTCATTCCGGGAACCCCACCCAATGCAAACATATTTTTAAAAATGCACAATTATCAGTGCAACAATTGTAAAAATGCACACACTAAAGCTTGATTGAATAACTGTAAGAATCATATTATTAAAGCTGCCCACATGCCCAAGAGAATGAAAACTTTTTAATCCGGTGCTGAAATGATAGTAAAGTCAGAGCCAGGTGTGCCTCCTGGTGGGGGGGGGGAGTGTTCCAAATGACAGGAAAGGCCCATTCTTGGATCACTACCTACCCTCCCCACTGATTTTGGAATTGTGGTCTCCAGGCAGGTACATATGGGAAGAGGCAGTCCTTTAGGGACTGGGGTTCTGAGCCATATAGAGCTTAAAAGGTTGAGCCTGGAAACTAAGCAGCGGTTAGTGCAGTTGGGCCAGAACTCGCTAATCTTAGGATTATAAGAAAAAATTCCCAGAAAGACATTCATTTTCCTTACCCAAAGCCCCGCAAGCTAAACACAGCTGCTAATTGAGCCCTGAATCCCATGGGCACAAAGTGTTAATGCTCTTGAGAGATCCAACCGGTGGTGCAGCTTAAGTAGTTTTCATTGTGCGTATTTTGTGACTGCAACAGACACCAAAGAAGATAAGACAACAAAGTAGTGCATCTCCTTTGACTCATATGGCAACCCGCCAGCTCTGGAAGTCAGACTATATCCACGTTTCTGCGTCTCAAACAAACAAAGAATCCCTCTCTGTGTAGGGATTGATTAATCCAATAAATAACTGCTTCATCGCTGTGTCTTAAATGTTTATTTCTAGGATTAGGAAGAGAGCAAGGAATTCACAGCCAACAGAACTTTTCTGTTTGCGTGGAAAGCTGCCAGCTCCCCTCTCTATCCTCAGCGTACTGTTTCGTACTAGTTCCAAAGAATTTGAGTTATTACAGGCTGGTGCCTCCACGATAATTTCCAGCTGATTATTTTTTTCTCCCCTATGTCTTTGCAGCAGAGGAGAGTTTACTTTTCAGTGGCAGAAGCAGGAACTGAATCCAGCTCTTAGGCCCTTCATTCCATTAGGGTGTGTCAGGAGTGAGCCGGCAGTAAATCACACCATTGGAGTTGGAGTTAACTCTTTATTAGTAAGAACACAATCTGCACAGACTTGGCAGAGTGTCCGCCTAATGAGCACAGCAATTCATCCCTAGTAGATATTCCTCATGGATCAGTTGCCAAGACTGAAAGTCCCAACTGGTCCCTCTCACCATTCCTCCGCATCCAACCAGTCCCTGACAGGGTAACTCTTGGGCTTCCCAGAAGCCAAAGGCTCAAGGTTGAAATAACTGCAATTGAAATAATCATATCCTTTTGGAATGTGACATGTGGCTAACATATCCATGCGGAGATCAGCTCTAGGTGGCTAACAATAATGTTTTTACCCATCAGTATTGCAATGGAGAATCAATAGCCATGAGGCCTGATGATGTGGCACAGTGCAGTCGATTCATCTAGATGTTAATCTGGCAGTGTCCTCCCAACAGTGAATGCAGCAGCTGTGGAATCCCACAAGACAAAAGGAGGGGTAAGAGCAAATGAGCATATTGTCGGAGTCCTCATCCAAAAGTACTGGAGCAATCCCAACCAAATGGCACTCTGAGAGAAGGCAAGCAAAGCAGGGGGTAGACCTTCTCTGTTCCATATGGTGTAGTTCTCATCAACATTCCTAGGGTATGATGCTGTTATGATGCATATCCAATGCACAATCAGGGACAGGGGGCCTCTCTCAACAGGCAAGATGCATAACATCCCCACTTCCTATGGATTTCCCCCTCCGTGATTACCTGTTGTTTATTCCCCAGTTCTTTTCTGCAAACCAGCTTTCCCCTCTTTTATCTCCACCCCCACTGCCAAAATAGATCCAATTAAGAACAGTTCTCTGTAACACAAATGAAATTGGAAAGTCTATCTTTCACTTTATATTTTCCCTCAGATTTAAAAAAGAAAACGTTTTCAAGTTGCTCACATTCAGTATAGCAGAATGTGAAACAGCCTTGAGTAAACAGCCTGGGTCAGTGGTCAATTACCAATTATCTGGGTCGTGGAGGATAAGGTTAAAATAAGCTACTTGTCATGTTGGCTATTCTGCCTCTAAATAGGAGTTGCTGGGGATAACGAGTGGGAAAAGGCTACTGTGCTCATCTCCTGCCTGTGGCTTCCCATAAGTCTTTGGTCTGGTGCAACAGGGTTCTTTTTCTCATCTTATCTCATAAAACAACTTTCCCCCTTTCTGCCATGACTCAGAGTGACGCATTCTGCTCCTAATTCTACTGCCTTGGGAAGTTCACTCTGGCACCTGCTAAAAACATTCTTGTTTAGACAAGCCTACCCGGAATGAAGCAGGGCCTTCTTGGTTGCAGCATCATGCCGCTGGAGCTAGCTTCTCTAGCGATATCTGACGAATGTGCATCTCATTATTTCATCAGGGGTTTGGGGAGCGATGCAAGGCATCAGAATTCTTTAATTTCCCCCTGCCTCTATTTGGTGGATCTCAGGGTTCTAGTAAAAGACAAAGAAGAGGCATGGAGGCAATAGTGCTCCTGAATACCAGTTGATGGAAGCCATAGGAGGATAGAGTGCTTTTGTGCCCAGGTCCTGCTTGTGGTTTTCCCACAGGCATCTGGTTGGCCACTGGATGCTGGACTAATGGGCCATTGGCCTGACTCAGCAGGGCTCTTCTTATGTTTTCACCCTGCAAGCCTAAAGTCTTCCCATCCCTGCTGTGAACTTGGAAGTCCACACAATAAAAAGGCCAAAAACAACCTCAGGAGGACCAAAACAAACAAACAAACAAACAAACAAACAAACAAACAAACAACAGCCCCTTAAGTGAGCTGCAAGAGAAACAGTCCCAAGCAGGGGTTTTTTTTGCAGAAAGGGTGTGTGTGTGTGTGTGTGTGTGTGTGTAAATCCCTTTGCAAATAGATTATCTCCAAACACACTGGGAACCAGTTCCCCTCTACATGGGTTCTGCTTATATTTTGAACTGGGAAATTTCCAGTACAACTCTCCCTCCAGGCATGATCTCAATAGGTGGCCTTGAGTCTTTTTCTTTTTCAGTCTTTCTGTTTCTTCTGCCCCACCCTCAATTTTCAATACTGGGATAACAACACCGGCCTTAAAATGTGGTACATAATAAAGACCTCATGAAAAGCCCTAAGCAATACTAACAGGAGCCTAATGTTATTTGCAGGGTTGTTGCTTGACAACAAAATGAAACAAAACATGCTATTAAACCACATCTTTAACATCTTGCGTAGTTCAGTCCTGCAAAGAAATCTGCTGCTGATTCTAGTTTAGCACCTTAAAAACCAAGGCTGCTTTAGCAAGGAGCTACTACGGAACTTAAGTCAATTTTACAGGTTGAAATGTTAAGACAAAATGAAATGAAATGAAGAGCTCCTTCAAGCCTCTGTCCTTTCTGAAAACATTAAGTTAAATAAAGTTAGCATAATTCAAAAGGATACTTAGTGTTAAGCACTCCAGTTTCAGCCCAACCAACAAAAATGTCTCTATACCCATTTGGGCAGGATATGACAATTAAAACAGTTTCAAAGCAATTATTTATTTCTTATTAATGACATTTATACGCCGCTCCATAGCCAGAGTTCTCTGGGCAGCTTTACAATAGAAGAACTAAAACACAATCCCTCCAAACCATAATAATATATAAACACAGCACAAAATTAAGCAGCAGGAATAAATAAATACAAATCAGCTGAAGATTTTCAAAGCAGCATAACTCAGCCTTTAAAACCTCAGCTCCATAATGGCTCTCAAGTATAAATTATTTAACTTCAAGCCTTTAAAAATGAGGGCAGAGAGAGAAAGATACCTTCAGGAAAGGGCACAGGCTCTCTGTTCTGACACATGCTCAGCAGAAATCTCTGCTTTACCCTACGAGAAAGTGCCTTTATGGAAATCTCCAAGAAATGAATGAAACAACTCTTCTCTAAAACAGATGGCAATGGGCACAGAGAAATTATTTCTGCTCTTAGTCCATTTCCTTGCAGTGCAAGTCTTCAGCTAAATTAAGATACACACAGGATGGTCCATCAGACCCTTTGATGGAATCCTTTGGAGGAAAAGCAAGTGAGCACAATGCAGCTGCGGTGCAAAAGATCTAGGGAAAAAGGAAGGTTGGAATTGGAAGTGACATTTACAGAAAATGGGGGAGTTTCCATGTGGATGAAAGGCTGAAGAATTCAAAGGCTTTGAAGGAATCCCCCCACCATGGTTCCCCCCCCCCACATTATACAGAATTACCAAAAAGAAAAAATTCCATGTTCCTAACCTTGGCTTGAAAAGAAACATTTGCAGTCACAAGAGATTTATGCAGCCCTCTCAAGCCAGGCACTGTCTTGACTGAAGTGCTTAAAAATGCTGTGTGTGCCAAACAGACTTCCTATACCGTAGCTGTTGATCAGGAGCCAAAGGCAGTACGGAAGCAGATCTGATTCCAGGGCTCAGCCCAAATGGGCTCAGCCCTGGTTAATAGATTTGCAAACTTGTAATATTTGAGCCCAGAGCTTTGCAGGCAGGGGGCTATTATTATTATTTTTACTGCAGGGAGATTCTGCACATAGAAGGCAGTGGGCTCCAATCCATTATGAGCACCTTGCAGCCCCAAATGGCTGCACTTCAGTGTCCTTCTTAGTTCAGAGTGGCCCTTCTAGTACTAGGGACATTGTCATGTCACCAAATCTGACTAGTTGATCTGACATCATGATTATCATACAAAAAATGGTGATGAACCTACAGTCAGCAGAAGCTGAAAGCATAAATAATATTGCCGAGGTGTGCATGAATCAGGGAAGGTATTGGGTCCCCTGAAAGCCCTCATTTTAGGTACCTAAATTTGTCCAAGAAGATCTGTCTCTCTCTCTGTGTGTGTGTATTTAAGCCCATCCAAGGCTTATGCAACCCCTTCCACTGGCTTTGCATTAGCAGCTTATGGCTAGTACAGTAATAGGCTGTTATTTCCAGGTAGTGTGCTGGTTCTGAAATCAAAGGGCCACAAGGGATGGGTAACGGAATTTAGCCACAATCAAGCCACTGGGACATAGAAAAACCTGAGATTCTGAACCAGAGAGTTGAGCCAAAGTCAAATGCAGCCTTATGTTGTTGCAAAAGAATCAGGGAGCTTCTCTGGTGTTACCAGTGTATGGTCACCCTTTATTTTGATTGTACACTATGAGGGCTGCTCCAGGCTAGTCCACCTAGGATGCACAGTAGACTAGCCTTGTCCTGTGACATGCAGTACATTTCAAGTGACAATGGTGGGAGGAACTCACATGCAGGCACACACATAAGTAAGCACATATGTCCAATAATATAGCTTTGGAGTCAGTAATGCACCAAGCTGTTGGTCTCCATACATTCAGTTCCTCGTGCAATGTTCCTCACACTCTACAGACAAAATAGACCCCAGGACTCACCACACACACCCTCCCCACACGGCTGAAGATGGCCCGGCCTTTGCTGTCCGACTCTGCTGCTTTCTCAGTGAAGAAAAAGTAGACTTTGTCATTTTCTCGGTCATCATTGTCTGGGATCAGATAAGCAGCAACAAACTTGGGGGCTGTAAGAAAAATATTGTACCGGCACATTAGAAAGAAATCGCCAGAAACCGCTTGAAGCATGGCACAGACCTTTATTTTATTTTATTTTTAAACCTTTTCAGGCTTCCTCTTGGCATAGTTTGTTTAGTTGTACCTAACGAGATTTATACTGTGTACAACTCAATAGGAAAAACCTGTGAGCAGTTTACATAAAACCATATAAAACATTCCTAATTTACATAAAACCATATAAAACATTCCTAATTAAATACTAATAAGTTCACTTTATTAACAAGTAGTTACCAAAAGAAGCAACACACAAGGTGTTCTCTTATTAATGGGCATATATTCCAAAGAGGCTTAGTTATACAGACAACTCCCCGTCCTTATTTTCTAAGTACAAATTTATTGTAGCCTTTGGCCTCCACTCCACCTCTCATCCTTTTCTCCTACCATTAAGCAGCCGCTGGTCCATCTCAGTGCGCAGAGGGGAGCGGTGTCCCATAGTTCGGAAGATCACAGAGTCCCTGCCCAAGAAATCTGCTGTTAGTCCTGTATACAAGTCTCCACCTGGGAAAGAAGCCCCACAGAAACAATCAATCCTTGCATAACAGTTATGCACTAACAAGAAAAACAATATGTAGCATTATAAAGCACACTAGAATATTCAAAAAGCTTCCCAATACATGATGGTTATTATCATCCTATATTATAGCCATCATATAAAGTACATCAGTATTTGTAGATGGGAGGCAGAGAGAGGCTAGCCTTGCCTAAAATCTCCTAATGAATTAATGGTGAGTGTTGATTTGGGCACTGGTTCTTTCAAAAGTCATAATCTTGGCCAGTCCCTTATACCAATCTTCACAGCACAGGAATTGCTTGGCTGAAAAGTCACATAAACCTGTTTTATACAACTACACCAAAAAAGAGGAGATTTTGGCCTGATTCACACATTATAACACTAAGCCATGGTTGAAAAAGTCATGAGTTAACCACGAGCTGTTCCCCAGAGAGACAAAAGAACCATGGCTTGTTTATTCAAAATTTGGTCAGTTTTCCAGCTACTTGTGCCTTGTGTCCTTTTTCCCGGTGAGCATCTGAGGTGTCCAAACAAACTATGGTATGGTATGGAAGGATGCTGAGTTCACACATAACGCCAAGCCATAGTTAAACAACAGACTTCAGATCATTGTTCGCTGGCAATAAACAAACAATAGTGAAGCCATTAGTGAAAGTACAAACATAACACCAAACTATGGTTTAATAAATATGGTTTAATAAACCATAGTTTAATAGATCACAGCTTTGAGTTATATACACATCAGCACAGAGATCTTGAAAGAGTTCAGAAAATGCCTTACACAAGCATGCAAGTACGGTCACTGACAGATTACCCTCCTTTCACATGCCAAGTTTCCTAGTTGAAATGTTGGTATGTAACACACATGATTGGGGTATACTGCAAGTTCATCGCATGAAATATAGTTGAGAAGCAGGCACACTTTTTATGGGGCGGGGGGGGGGCATAGTCTCACCTATGAAAGGGACCACATATCAACTGCTGTATCCCACCCTGGCACTTTATGGTGAAAGCAGGTAAGAGACTGAAATAATAATAATTTACAAACCATACACTGAACTGAGGAGAAGTATGGATGCCTCCAATGAACATTCAATCCCCCAAACCTATCTTTGGGGAGGGGGTCCTATAAAGGCTTTCCTATAAAGAATTCACTACTGAATTTCATATTAACTTTAGGTTGTAGGTGCAATTTATTGGCCACTTTCAAAACTGGTTTGGACAACCTGAGCTACCTCCAGTTTTCACTTCAGAGAGCAGCTGGCTGCAGTGTGGGTTTATGAAGGTACAGTAGCTTGTGTAGCCTTTATTTTCTGTCAGAAGCTGACAAGCAGTAAAATCACATGATCAAAGAGGCTTCCCCATCCCAAAATAGTGGTTAAAGACCATGTCCTCAGCTCTTGAGGTGGCCACAAAAGAGCCTGAGAGAATGGTTGGGCCACCCCTCCACCAACTTCCCTGGGCTGACTTAGACCCATGTTCTCTGAGGGAAAGAACAGAAGAGGCAAAGACCAGGCAAGGAGCTCGCACTACTAGCTTCCGGGGAAAGCACCAAACGCTGAAGGCAAATCTGCTTTTTAATATTTTGTAACTTTGTTTAGTGTTTTAAACTGTAAACTGCCTTGGCAGAAAGGCAATATATAAACATAAAAATAAGGACATTCAACCCTGCTGCTAGGGTACAAAACTCACACTGATCTAGTTTAGCACCTACCAATGAAAGTACTTGCAAATGCCCTGTTGGGCTCATGTGGACATCTGCCCCGGCCACTTTCTACACTGGAAGGATCCAAGCTGAACACATGCTGGGGAGAGAAGAGCACAAATGACAAATAAGGCATCAAGACAGCTTAAAAGAACCACAGCTCTCTGAGTGGGTAGTCTGAAATTCAGAGGTGATGAGGGAGTGCTCATGTGGAAGGAATGAAGAGAGCCTGGACAGATGCATCAGAAAACATCTTAGGACGAGCATGGGATGCTAGCATAGAGTGACCAGGATGACGTTTTCTATCTAACCATAAGAAAAATGGATGCTGACATTATTCAGCGAAAATTAGGGCCTTAACTTCACATGACTCCAGCTGGTCACTTGCAATTACATTGACCCTGTTTTGTTTTTTTAAAATTAGAGTCCCCATGTTCAGAAAGGAGAAGTTTAATTCTTCCCTCCCCACTGCAATCTCAACAGCAGCAGCAGCAAGAACAAAAACAACACACACACTGGTCAAAAGCCCCCATTGGGCCCATTTCTTTGACATTGAAGGGTGAAGCGATTATTTTTTCCTTTCCCATACACCCCAGGTTCAATTAATAAACCAGGGGTGCACCTCTAAGTAAATAATTAGATCATGGCAGCATGACTGCAAGCAAGACAATCAACACCACATGTAGTTATGCTCTCAGTGTGAACATGTTAAATCTGTATATTTCTCAATACTGATAGCCCTTTAATTTGTTTATTATTGAAATCATTTTGGCTCTGGTGTGTTTTTACAATAAGGAATTGTACTTATTTCAGATTTGGTTACTCAGACAATTATTAACAGAGGCCTGAGCACTATTCATCTTTCCTGCCTTCTTCTGATAAGTTTAATCAGTCATAGTTTCAGGAAACTGAGAGGCAAGCCCATGATGTTAACAGCTGGGACTCGGAGAGACAGCAACAGAGAAAACTGCCAGAACAAGAGGAACCTTTTGAGTCAGTAAGACTTTCAGAAGAGCTCAGAAGACCATCTCCTCATTTCTCCAGTATGCCAGGAAATGATTTTACAATCTAGACTACAGTTATGTAACCCCTGATGGGAGCAGAAGGGTAGGAAGAGAGTAAAGGCTCTAGTCTAGAACATTCTTACCCCGGATCCCAGATGAACAAAAAGTTCCTTCCTTCCCAAACCAACCTCCTGGGTTGTCTACAAGTTTCTGGTGAAAGGCTTTTGCTCTGTATCGACTTTCAGATGGTAAGCAGTTATGACACTTTTGATCCAGCACCACAGACCATCATAAGAATAAAAAAATTAAAAAGTGGCTTATATGAGACAGTGGGCCTAAGGATGCTGGGAATCTGTATTATTCACCCTCCTGCTTTGCAATGCCTGGAACAGCTTGTGCTTTCCTGCCTTCCTGCCAGTTATCCACTTGGCCAGACAAAGCAGCCTCTTCAAGCTGCCTAATTAAATGTCTTCATCATGCAACTGTCCACCCACACCCAAGCACAGGGTTGTTCCCCAGTGCAGTTTGCAGGCCAGTATAAGGCCAAGGCTAGGCCTTGTTAAATTTCTGACATGCTGCAGCAGCAGCAGCACAGGACCCCAATTGTATTTTGGTACGCCTCTCAATACCGTGGCTAAATCAGCACGAGCGTTTAGCAAGGGGGGGAGGCACTGCCGGATATGGTTATGGGGTGAGATGTCAGAGGGACAGTCCGATCATCCCTTTTGCTCACGATGAACAGCTGTGCTGAAAGGGTCCTTTCTCTCATGCACTCAATAAAAGCTTCTGCGAGTCAAATCCTCCCAAGCGAGAGGGGTTACAGGGTGAAGCTGAATGACCTTCCTGCTAAGGCCAGCTTGATTTATGAGCAACGGCTCAGAGGGAAATCAAAAGCTTGGAGGGAGGGAAATGCCACCCACATATTTTATAATTAATATGTGTGTGTGAAATTATATATATATATATATATATATATATATATATATATATATATATATCCCACCAGGAAGCAAGCACTGTCTAAATCCATAAAGACTGTACAACTTCAGGAATCAGTCCAGAAAAGAACCACAGGAATTGAGCTAATAAATGAGATCCATGTCTCATGCACAATGGCCTTCCTTGCTTGGAGTAGGAAGTTTAGCAATATGGTTAGTTGCTCCCAACACCAGACAAATAAAACCCGCAGTCCAAAATTGATGTTCTGGACTCTTCCAGTTGTGACATCAGCCAGCCATACTTGTAGTTCTCACATGAGGCAGCCAAGCATTGTTGCACAGGGAGAGAAATAGCTGGTGTTCATGTCTGTCTGCCCACCCCAAGAGACAGGTGGTTTAATGCAAATTATTAAGAACATGCTGCTTCTCTTCTGAGCACAGTCGTTGAGATCTCAATTTCACCTGCCTCTTCCCTGGTTCTTGGCTCTGTTCCCCATTTTAGGCTCGCCCTCTCTCTCTCTTTCTTTTTACACAGCCATCCTTCTTGTTCCTTCTTCCCTTCAAATAGCTAACAGAATGTGCTTGGAGTGAGCGTCCAAAAAATAAAGGGGGCGTGGATTTCTCTTTAAAAAAAACAACCAGAAAGGAGAGGTCGTATGAGCTGGGGTCGGATACACAGTAGAGCATCAATCAGCCTGACAGATTAATAGACCCAAAATCCATTTCTTTCCTGGATACTTACATGGTTGGAAAAATTCCACAAGTCCAGCCACATTAACCCATAACAACAAGAAGACTTAAGTGCATCTGATATTACAGTCCAGTTTATTGGGTAACAAGGGTCCCCCCCCCCCCCCCGTTTAAAGAAATACAAGCACTTAAATCAGCCTTTCTGTTTAATAGGGCAATATAAATGTATGGTTGGGAAAGATTGTTGAGGAAATGCAAAGCTAGAAAGTTCCTGAGACTAGAGCACACTTCAGTCATTCAAACATCATGCACTGAGGGAGAAAGAGAGGATGATCCCATGGCCCTGTCCTCATCCCCCTCCCACCAATTTCATTGTTCTCTATGTTATGGGTAGGATTACACTAAGCAGTTTCCATTGGGGAACTCCCTAGTGCATTTGGGGCAGGTTGTGTGTGGGTTCCTGTGGTCAAAGGGCTGTCAGAAAACCCGTTTGAAGGTATGCTTTCATTGACAGTGCATCTTCAAAGGGGCTCACTGCAAGCTGCTTTAAAGTCCATTTCCAGGCACAGTTTGGATTCAAGTATTTTTTCCACTGCAAAGAAAATAATGGTCATTTTCAGGCATGGTTTGAATCCAAATTGAATGCAATTACATAAACTGGGGCCTGTAGTGAGCCCTTTGAAGTTGTCCTGCCAGAGGCAATCAGCTGATCATAGGGGGTCACTTTCAGCGCTAATTAGCGAGTCCCTCTGAAGGTGTCACCTGACGTCATAATGACATTAGGTAACTGTCAAAAATGTCCCGCAGGGTGGGTGGCTAAGTAAAGATCTTGGCTGTAAAAACTCCCTCCATCCTCCAACTCCTGATCTACCTAGTCCAGCATCTGTTTTCCCATAAACACCTAGTTTGACACTTGGGGAACCAAATGGTGAGCTAGATCCTGATTCCACAGAGTTCTTCTTATATTCTTCTGCAACAGTCTACCTACGGAACAGTTAAGACATCCCATAAGATATGGGCTCAGTGACAGAGTCAATTACCTGTACACCTCATAAAACATACGCTGTATTACAGACACAAATCTATGTCTGAGTTACAGTAGACCAGGGGTTCTAACACAGAACTTTCATAGTGGCCGGCACACTGGAACAAAGATATAGTCAAAGGTTAAGAGATAAGCAAATAGCTCAAGGCTGGCTACGGTAGATACTTCACTTAAAACTTTTACTTACTATTGTTAAACTTGCTTCTGCCCATCTACCAGCAGATCCTGATCTACCTGCCACCTGCCCTGCTCTTAAGTCTTCGGTGATGGGAACCACATGCCTTTGCATTCCTCTACATGCCAGATCTTCCCACACCATACATTTATTGTGTCACACGGCTAACATTATCGCAGAGGGGGGAAAGGACATCCTTCCTTACCTCTCCTCGGTGTCCCACGTAGATAAGAGCACAGATTGGGTGGAAAGCCCCTGTTCCACAGGCCAATAAGTGTGTCCGGTTCAAAGGGTAAAGCACTCTGATGTAGTTGGCACATTCTGTCTGGAAAAGAAACAACGATTGGGATTCATGATGCTTCACGTGCATCACAGAAATCGACTTTTAGCAATGATCAAAGTTGGTTAACGGTGGGTGGGTGTGATGACAGGATGGACATTGAGATCAGAGCAGAGAAGGGATACAAGGTCTCTCCATCAACGCAGCTGAGAGACCAGTTGGTTCTTAGAGCAACCTGTGTCTAAGAACTTTAACCTGAGCTTGTTTATTGCTTTCTCCCTTTTTTCCCCTCATGTATTTTTTAGATGGTAAGCCTGAGAGTAGGACTCTCTTCCTGCTTGCTGGTTTCCCACAAGCATCTAGTTGGACACTGTGAAAACTAGACTAGATGGGCTATTGGCCTGATCCAGCAGACTTCTTCTGTGGTTTTTTGTTGGTTTTTTTGTGATTTGTAAGCTGTTCTGGGAGCCTTTTTTGGCTGGAGTGGGATTTTTAAAAAAGTTTAATTAATTAACTAATTAAATAATAATGACTATGGCAGAAAAGGAGGCAGTATAGCCAAAACAATTCAGAATGAAAGCGGGTGTCATATTGGACTTGCCAGCATTGTCCTCTGGGTCAAAGTCAGCAACAATGCTGAGCCCTGGGATACGCCAGCTCTTTCCCCACCCTATGCCTAGGATCCAAATAGCAGGAAGGGATACATGCAGATGTAAACCCTATAGCGTTTTCCAATTCTCTAAGGACCACAATGATGCAAAAAATCTGGTTCCACATGCAAGTGCACAGAACAATGCCAAATACCTTTACAGTCACACGGTCCATTCCTCTCTCGTGACCAATCCCCATTGTATTATGTCCAGCTAGGCATCAGGCCTTCCTTGTTATTGTGGAAGTGGGCAGTAAATTCCTGCTTTTTTTAAATTTAAAAATACGTTTGGCACGTATCCCGCACTCCCTGCCGCTCTACTCTAGCCAATGCAAGCCCTTTCCCTCACCAGACTACACGTGTGACCCCTCTGCCTCCATCCCATTGTATGGTCAACTCAGGCCAGGAAGTGAGGTCTTCATATTGCCTTGTGCCCTGATTTCCTGTATGAGCCAAGATATATGCTACGTAACAGTGTTGTTAGGTTAGCAGAAAACAGGAAGAAACTGTCACAATAGGGCTAGAAACAGCATCTTTATTTAGAAATTCCAAGAAGTAGGCTTGACAATACTTCAACTTTTTTTTAAAACAACAACCACGCAGAACCTCTTTACCCCTACTTCAAACCACGAAATTGTCGAAGAATCGATCTTTAAAAGAAATCCGCGAGGCTTCTCCCCCAGTTTGATTCTGAACTCCTTTGCTGTTGATCTGTATCAAAGTCACTGTAAGTCACTTTAATAGCTATTTATGTTTAAGAATGCTATATACATGATTTATGGATTAAATCATAAAATTACAATTAAAATCCCAAGAGTTATAATAAAATTGCTGAGAGTCAGATGTCCTCCAAAGGGCAACACGATGCAAAAGAGTTCCTCGAAAAGGACAGGGGAAAATTGCCCTCTGCCTGCAAAGACAATAACACTAAGAGGCAGTTTAAAGGAAAGCAGATTCCGTATTAATTAATGGGCCCTAGAACAAACAGTTTGGGAATGACAAATACCACTTCAGTGCTACAGGTTGTTGGCATGCACAAACATTGAGACTCCTTCCAATTCCATGAAATATGGGAGCTTAGATCGTGAGCCAAGGTACTGGGTTCGTTCCAGGAGGCCACTAGCTGCCTCCAGACCATTGATCAGAAACCAAGATGCAGAACAGAACCCCAACCAAGCATTGCCAGTTTACACTCGCTTTGCTAGATAGCTATTTGGCCATGTCTCTGTGTCTGTATGTGATTTTAAAGTTTGGTATGTAATAATTTTGTGTCAATGAGGATAAAACACAGAATGAAGACTGGCATAAACCCTAATTTAACCTGCAAATTCAGTCATCAGTTTGTACAACAGTCTTGGTCATTCCTCTGCTCCAACAATTCCATGGGAATGTGGGCCATTGTCCACAACTTAGTATGAAAGGGTTAGCCAATTTTCTAAAATAAGGGAATGTCTCTTAAATTATAAACTAACATTATATGGCCTTTCACACTTAACACAGAAATGTAATGGCTCTCACTGCCCTTCATCACTCCACCAAGTCTTCCAGACTGCCTCTCACCCAGGAAATCCACCTCCACTTTGCTCTTTGAGGCAACAAGGAAGCATGGTTAGGTAATGGACGTTTTACCCAAATGAGAACAAAAAGGAACACAAACATCGGCAAAAGAAATGCCATCAGGAATGCAGAGATAGAGAGAGAGGTATTGGAGGTGCATATTACTAAAACATTAACACCAACAATAAAAATAATCAAATATATTACAAACAGGAAAGTGGTTAGGGAAGCTGTTTGGCAACAACATAAAAAAAAGTCAAATAGTGTGCTAAAGAAGGAAAAGGAGATTGCAGTGAAACTGAATTATTGGCATCCATCTTCACTGTAGAGAACATGGGGGAGATACCCACACCTAAAGTGACATTTTCAGGGAGTCTGAGAAACTGAGGCTAATAGTAGTGACAAGAGATGTTGTTTTAGGCCTGTCTCACAAACTAACAAATCACTGAATCGAGATGTTATTCATCTGAGAGTTCTCAAAAGAACTCAGATATGAAATTACTTATCACCTACAAAAATATGTAACTTGTACCGAAGACTGGCCTCTGTACTTGAAGACTGGAAAGTGGTCAAAGTAACACATCGTTTAAAAAAGTGGTCAAAGTAACACATCGTTTAAAAAAGGTTGATCTGAGAAATTACAGGTCAGATATCTACAACTGCTCTAGATAAATTGGTAGAAAGCATAATTAAATATACAGTTATCAGGCATTCAGAAGGATAAGTCTAGCTGGAAAACAATCAACATGGCTTTTGCAAAAATAAGTTTTGTCTCAAAACTTGCTTTCTCAAAACCATCAGGACAGCCACATGGCATAAGCAGCAATCCATGTGTGGCCCATAGCTTCCTGAAAATATCCCAAAACTTTTCATAACAGAATGTTAAATAGCTACCTACTCATGATGGATGTATACTGGTATATCCAGAGTCAGAAGCACCATGCTTCTGAATACCAGATATTGGGAAACAATAGCAGGAGAGGACTATTGCCCTTGGGCACTGCTTAGGAGCACCCATAGGCATCTGGCTGGACCCTCTGGGAAACAGAATGCTGGACCAGAACCAGCAAGGCTCTCCTTATGTTCTGTCCCCAAGAAGGAACACCAGCAAGGAACCTAATTTCAGCTGCTCTCAAATTCAGATAGAGATATAGGGCAAAATGTAATAGTGGTGGTGGGAGGGACAATGGCAGGAAATGAAGGAGACATACAACCTTGATCTGGACAAAGTAGTCATTTAAAAAGGAAGTTTAGTTAGTTACACAGCAGGATGACAAATGGCCATTCACAAGTCTGACCTGGATTAATTGCTCCCTTTTCCGGAGCAGCTAGAATTGGCAGATAAGCACAGAGAAGTCAGGGAGACTGCTGAAGGCACCTCCAGATTCCAACGGCCTCTAAAGATCTATCCATCTCACAACACACAGAAGGAACTACATCTATTGCTGTAGAAAAACAGATGCTTCGTCACTCCCACTCCTATCCTGGCCTTCTTACTCTGCATCACCCCATCAAATAGAACATGCTATATCCTATCTCTGATTATCCATCTTAGCTGTACCAATTTTTATTTTATTTTTTTTAGGTAATAAATTACAAACCTCAAGGGAACGAAATAATGGGTTACATAACCCTCTGCTTTTAGTACATGGGTTCAAAGCCAGGCCAAAGTTGGTACCCAGTTAAGACTATACAGGGATTAATAGCAAGTGAAGCACAAGTCTAATTCATGGCAGGGAAGTGTCACACTCACAAAAGTCAGAATCACAATTAAGGAAAAAAGGTTGAGGTCTGAACGTGTTCAAAAGAAATTCATTATTTCTCAAAACAACCTCCATAAGGTGTTCATGTTTTTCATACGTTCTTCCTCACATTGTGAAATTTTGCAATGTCAAGATGATCCTTCCCAATGTTTCATAAACTGTGATTTATTAAAAGCTGGCAGGTTTAACAACATTAAAGTATTCAGATAATGCACCTTTTGTACAAAAATGAGAGTCTTAAATTAACCTCTCACATCCTGACTTCTTTCTTAGATTGCCATCTTTTCTAACATATTGGAGGAAAATAGGAACAAAAATTGAAAATGCTGGAAATGGGGCAGGATAAGAGCTCCCATGTTGTAAATTTTAATAACTTGTGACATGAAAGAATAAGTGATTTTAAGAGAGTTCAAATTTTTAAGCTTAAGGTTGGAAACACTATATTCCAATGGAGTCCTAATATACCTTTTGCTATGTTAAGCTAAACCAAAATAGAGGAGTTTAGCATCAAATTACCAAGGTCCTTAGTCCAGATAAACAACCAGAGTTCACTGCTGATAATCTAATTGCTTTCATACACCCATTTCTCCTCCCCTTATAATAAGAAAGTTGGCTCTGAAGTCCTTGTTTCCATTTCTTTTAGCATTTACTACTACTGTTTTTCTAGTGGCATGAGGAGTTCTAATGAGTCTATTTAATTCTGTCAACCCTGATTAATCTCTGTTTCCATTTAGCTGAATTATGGTGCTTAGAGAAGCCTTCTGACACTCCTAGTCTTACAAACATATTTCAGGAGCAACTGGTTTTTCTCAGGCAGGAGGGCAACAGAGTTAAATGGGGGAAAATCCAAAAGTAGCACCTGAAAACAAGGAATACTTATTGTCCCTCTCCTTATCAGTCAAGAGACATGCAAAATATTATGCCTATGATGCAGCCACTCAGTCAGTTGGCTTGATTTCTCTATTCTACAATCCTAGAATCTTAGAGTTGGAGGGGACCCAAGGGTCATCTAGTCCAACCCCCTGCAATGCAGAAATCTTAACTAAAGTATCCATGACAGATGACCATCCAACCTCTGCTTAAAAACCTCCAATGAAAGAGAGTCCACTCCCCTTGTAAGGGTGTCCGTTCCACTGCTGAACAGCTCTTGGTGTCAGAAAGTTCTTCCTGATGTTTAGTCAGAATCTGCTTTCTTGTAACTTGAATCCATTGGTTTGGGTCCTACCCTCCAGAGTAGAAGAAACCAAGCTTGCTCAGCCCTTTAGATATTTGAAGATGTCTATCATATCTCCTCTCACTCTCCTCTTTTCCAGGCTAAACATGTTCAACTTCCTCAACTGTTCCTCATAATGTTTAGTTTCCAGATCCTCTGAGTGTTCAATGGAGCACTGAGGGAGAAGAGCCAACCAGTGGTTATAAATGAGGGCATAATGTCTGGGTGTCATGTACCAGCTCACAGAGGCAACAAATAGTGAAAAGAAAAGGAACGGGCAGTGTTGTCAACAAAGTCACAAAGTGTTATCGATAGAAGAATCAAAGAAATGTACAGTACAGAAATCTACAGTTTACAAAACTTGGTGGATTGCTTTGTGGAAGCCATTGTCTGCCTGCCTCAGTTCCCTCCTAGTAATCTTCACAGTGCAGTGATGAGGATGAATTATGAAAATTCAGTATAACCAACAGGCAGGATGGCTGACGGCAATGACGCTTACCTTCTAGTTGGGTGCCTTTACAGGATGGCGCCAGCAAAGGCATTTCACTTCCGTCAGATAATTGGACCTCTGGCGGTAAGTGTATTCCCAAAAGGCATTATAATTAAGGACTACTTCCATTGCTGTGTTCCCTGCAGTGTGGCATGGGTCAAGTTCCCATATTAAGAGCCCCAATACTGTAGTGCCCTTCAGTGTAGCTAAATGCTGCATTTCAGAGGATTCCTTCTTTGTTTCTGCAAAAGTTACCCACTAAAATAGCAAGGAGCTGGAATTTTAAAAGGCTACCCGAAAGGCTGCAGCCATTGGTGACAGATTGCAAAATAAACATGTGGAAACCGAAGTGAGTGATGGCCACTCTTGGGAGCAATTACTTTGGGATGGACTGTCAGCAAGGGGTTCAGATCCCCTCTTAGGCCTCTCAAGGTCCCCATTGTCTCAGAGCATGTTTTCTAAGTAACTACTTGCGTGACTGTGAAGTGATATGATATGTAAAGAATAGGCAAAGCTAGAAAGTAAAATGTGCAAGGAGCCCTGCGGGAAAAGCTCCCATTAACATTTTTCCCGGGCTCTGTCCACACAAGTGGCTGCCTAGTCAGACTTAGAGGACTGGGTCAAATCCTGCACTGTGAGCTCAGTGGGTTGTTGTGGGCCATCCACTGTCTTTCAACCTCAGTTCCCTCCCAATAATCCTCACAGAGCAGTGGTGAGGGTAAGCTATGCAAGGGAAGGGTGGGGGAGCTTGTGGCTCTCCAGATATTGCTGGACTACAATGCCCAGCATCCCTCACCTGGACCTGTGTTGGCTGGGGCTGATGGGAGTTGTAGTCCAATGACATCTGGAGAACCGAAAGATTTCTCACCCGCAATGTAAGGGAATGGAAAACACTGCAGCTATGAGAAAAGTAATATAAATATACCACATATGTATTTGTTTATGTATAAAACATTTATATCCCATGTTTACTCAAATAAGGTATTCGGGGTGGACTGCAGTCAAAATATCTTAAAACAAAAGAAACACAATCCAGCAGTAAGAAAATAAAACAAAAAAAGCAAGAACAATGAACAGTACCACAATATATGGTTTTTTAAGACACACATACACACACCTTCAAGTGGGGTTGTTTATCCTGGCATCTGAATGTATCCAATGAGGGCAGAAGGAGATGTCCTGGCATCCCCTGATGACTATAATATGTGGGCATCTTCGTGCAGGAAATTATGGTCTTTTAGGTAGTGTAGTCACCACACACACTACACCTTTAAAGCACATTCAAAGCAGATTCTTTCCCTCAAAGGATTCTGGGTCTCTGTCCCCCTCTCCTTCCCCCATGAACCCCTTTTTAATCCCTGGAGCTGGGTTGTGGGGTGGGAGAACACCCAGAACAAGGCATGGGGGAAGACAAGGGAGATTGCTCCATCTGGAAAGCTGGAAAGCTTGTGCCGACAGAACAATCAACCTAGAGCGACGCTGACGTAAGATGCTGGACCAGGTGAACATTTGGTCTGATTCTGCACAGCTTTCCTTATGTAATCATATCTCCCTTGTAATGTCTCTTGAGGGGGAAGCAAACTTAGCCCAGCAACACATTGGTCATTTTTACCCATGTTCATATACATCTGGTACATCTATATGAACTTTCCTTCCCGCCTGCCCCTGAGGATTTTGGCAGCCTGTTTAACCCATCATTCTGGTAATGATGATATCAGCAGGTTGACGTTTTCTTTCTTCTGCTTTTAATAAGAACGGTTATTCCAATCGGCCTTTCCTGTAGTTTGTTAACTTTGGAGATGGGAAACTTGTCATATTATGTTTGAGTGAGATATCCTTTTGTAATATGCATCAGTGACAAAATCTGTGATATGGGGTTGCACTAGACATGCTTTACAAATATTGTGTTCTCTGAATTTTCTAATGCACTTGTATTTTTCTTGATATGATTATGTTTATTGCTTGAAAATTTGATATTTCTCAAAAAAAAAAAAAAGACTGTCACACTCTTTCACCTTGGATAGTTCAGTGTGTGATACCCTTTGGTGCATCTCAGGTGACCCCACTTATAACTGGTACCCCAACACTGCAGGATGTTTCCTGCTGCTTGTTTAAGATTCTCCTTTCCCTAAGAAGTCTTCCACTTTCCCATGCCTGCGAAAACAATTGTGTCTAAAATGTAAGCTAACTGATGCATCTAGCAGTGAGCGGATATGTGAACTTGGCTTTAGGTGGGGAAGACTGGACCATAAAATATATTTATTTCCTAGTATCATTGAAAAAAATTTTTTTCCCGTTTTGACTTGATAGATGAATACTGAAGTGCAGGTGGGGACCAGCTTTCAGATATATGGTATCAAGATGGAGCTGGGGGGCAGAGAGAGATACCTGGGCAGTTATTCTCAAATTAGAATTGCGCTTTCACACACAAAAAAGATTTCAGTTCACAAAACAACGTAGCAAAGAGCCTTGAAGCAAGTTTATTCCTTTATATATGTAGTCACTCACCTTTCTATAACCCCACCCCATATATTCGAAAGCAATTTACAAGCTGCATGGATGACTCATTCCAACAAAACATATTCATGTGCACTTATCAATGGGAATGCTTCCAAAATCCAACCGGCGGGAGCTAAACATTGAACTGTCCCTCAAGCTACTCACCTTCCCATGTGATGAGCTTTCTTTTCTAACAGCCCGAACAAGTAAAATCTGTAAAGATGTGATGCTTATGTATGGACGTATCAAGAACACAATGCCTAGAGGACTGGTTCCCAATCTATATTCATTAAAACTGGCAAGTTTTCTTACAATTAAAATGTGATAAAGCCTTCATAAAATGTCACATACTTAGTGAGCTTAAAACAGCCTAATTCTTAACTTTTCTTTCAAGGTTATGAATACTAATCACCAGCGTCCCATTCTATTACAGTCATGAATATGTATTATGCCTCTAGCCTTCTGTTCTCCAAACTTTTATTAGTGTTATATAATAATTGCCAAGGTGACTTAGTAAGAATCTTGGGAATTGACATTTGATGGGGTATTAAGAAATCTTAGTCAGCTATCCCTAGACTGACTCAGCAGAACTGCAATTCCCTGGATCCCTTGAGAAGAGTGGATTATCATCAAACCTGTTTCTAGCATGAACAAGCTAGAAGAGGGATAGAGGAGTTGCCCCAAATGGAAGTAGGATGAACTGATTAAGATGATGTCAGCAAGGGATGCAGCCTGCCTTTGCCCAGAAGTCGCAGGTTCATTTCAAACATGTCATCAGAGTAGTGCCAAACTCATAGGAAATTAATCAGGATACTTTACAGGGTGACTTACCACTGGGTCTTTTCCTTTCCGAAAGCATTCTTCTTTCTGTCCAGGGAGTGGCGGCCAGTAGATCTGCAACATAAGGCAAAAACGTAAGTGCAAGACATTCCGAGGACATGGAACTGGGGAGTGAGTTTCCTCAGGCCGAGAAGAAAATCCTTGGTGTAGGGTCTTCTTCCTTCTTGCTATCTGACAAACAACTAAATTCCTTGTTATGCTTGTACTTTTTGCCAGGAATAAAATTGTCCTGTACTTAGACTTTCCCTGAAGGAATGTTAACCTCTGAAAACCATTGTGGCATAGTGGTTAGAATTTCAGACTAGGAACTGGGAGACCAGAGTTCAAATCCCCCTCGGCCATAAAGCTCTTTCGGTCTGTCACTTAGGGCTCGTCAACACTTCTGCTTGTTCTATGCCCAGAAAGCTCAGCTACAAACAGTTTTCTGCTTATCCCATGCTTTTTAGGCACAGGTCCAAGTGGTTTTCTGTTTGGCCTGCTCCTTTCCCCCAGAAAACCCCCTCTTTAGTGCTAAATCAGAGCAAACTGTTGGCTATTTGCAGTATGGTAGCGCTGCAGATAGCTTGCTGGGGAGATCATGCATTAAAAATGAAAAGGACTCAAAAATAACTTAAACAAGGTTTTAATAAGAAAAACAAAAACTCCATTTACACTAAATACATTAACAACCAAACCAGACCCAACCACCAACCCAAACCCCAGGGTAATGGGAGAGCTAGGTGCTGCTCCTTATATACTAAACCCAAATGCTGACACACCTTAATCAAATACAACTCAGCAGCACCTGCTATGTTTCACAGCTTTAAAGTTGGGTCTCGTTATCTTGCTCTGGCCCTTGCTCTGGCCCCTTTAAGATATACACATCGAGTGGAACAATGATGAACCTTTACATTTAAAGAAACCATTCAACATTTCCCCTGCGGTTCATCATTGTGGAACAAAAACAGAAAGCATACTTTGTACATGTTTTTCATGTGTAACCTTTGGAAGTGCTTTTGTAAAAATGTCCGCAATTTGACTGTCACCAGGAACATATTCAAATACAACCATTTCATCAGCAATTAGTTGCTTTACAAATTCTAAACGTAACCTTAAGACTCTAGTGCGCTGCGTATTGGTCTCTGAGCACAGGATAGCAAGTCCACTCTGGGAATCAAGGTAAACTTTTACTGGTAGTGTTACTTGCATCTGTAGGTCTGCAAACACTTGCAGATACCATTCTACACCACGAGTGGCCTGAACGCATGCACACAATTCACTTTCTGTTGTGGAGAGACAAATAATGGTTTGTGTTTGGGACTTCCATTCAAATGGACAACCGTTATACCAAAACACCATACCAGACACACCCCTGCAATTATTTTGTTCCATTGCATGAGATGCATCGCAGAAAATTTCAAAACCTTTGTCAATACATGTTGTAAACTGCAACCTATAATGTTTGGTATGTTTAAGGTACATTACCACTCTCTTAAGAGCAGAGAAACATTGTGTAGTAGGCTTTTCCACAAATTTTGCCAGAAAGTGAAAAGCATAAGTTATATCTGGTCTTGAGATTCTTTGAATGAAATTTAGCTTGCCTATAGCAGAACGATACAAAGTTTTGTTAGGAAATGGCTTGTCTTCACCTGTAAAGGTGAAACCACACACCATAGGTGTTTCCTTCCCATTTGCATTTTCTAAACATAGCATTTCAACAAGATCATCAATTTTTGCAGTTTGATGAACCAGAAAAGATCCATTTTTGCCTTTCTCAATTTGCATGGATAAGTAATTTTTAGCTATGCCTAATTCCACTACATCAAATTTCTTCTGTAACTGTGATACCACCTGTTCATATTCCTGTTTAGTTTTTGTAGAAATTAATACGTCATCTACATACACACATATTTTTGTTACAGAGTTTGCCCTTTCCTTTATGAACACACAATTGTCTGCCTTTCCTTGTGAAAAACCAATATCCAGCAATTCTTTTGCTAAAGTTTGGTGCCAATTCCTTCCACTTTGGTGCAGACCATAAAGGGATTTGTTTAATTTGCATACCAAACCTTCAGCGGCGTCTATGCCTTCAGGAACACGCATAAAAAATTGTTCTTTTAAATCTGCAAACAAATATGCAGTTTTTATATCTAGGTGATAAACGGAATGTCCACGCTGTGATGCATCTTTTAACAAAAGCTTAACTGTTTCATATTTTACGCTTGGTGAATAACACAAATCATAATCTTCGCCTGGAATTTGTTGAAAACCCCTAGCAACTAATCTTGCTTTGTACCTTACAACTTCATTTTTGTCATTCGTTTTAACTCTATAAACCCATTTCGAATCAATAAGTCTCATATCTGGGGTTTGTGGTACAAGAGACCAAGTGTTATGCTCTTTTAAAGAAGCTATCTCGGAGTTCATAGCTTTATACCAATTTGCAGCTTGTTGCTTAGGTAATTTCTGAACATCACTGTAGCTTTTTGGCTCAAAAACTACCTTATTGGCATACACAGTATTAAAATGTTCATCTGCAAATCGTTGTGGCTTCTGTCTCTTTCTATCTGAACGTCTCAGTCCAGAAGGAGAGTCAGACTTCTCAGACTTAATGGGACTAAGTAAACCACTAGTTTCAGGTTGTAAATCATTGTCAGATTGAAGAGGTGCCTGTAGGCTAAGCTCTCGGTCAGAAAACTCAAGAGAATCTGACCTCCCCTCGGGTGCCTGTGACTTTAAATCATCAAACAATTTATCAGACTCAACAGGCTTTTTGTCTTTTCCCATTAATTCAGAAGCACTATTTCCTGCTGCTTCTTCTGCTGTTTCTTCCTCTTCTTCCTCAGTATTATCTATACCATCAGTATCTTGGAAGATAGCAACTCCATTCCAATTTACAGTTTGTATCATGCTTCTGGTAATATGAAATTTGCCAGTTGCTGGTATGTAAATTCTGTACGCCCCCTGCTGGTAGCCCATTAATTTTCCCTGGACAATACGTTCACCCAATTTTTGCTTAGCAGGATAATGCATAATTACATCTGAACCCCAAATGCGGAGGTATTTCAGATTAGGGCGTTTTTTAAACAGTTTCTCATAGGGGGTGACATCTAAACCAGTATGATAACTGCGATTTCTAACGTAACAAAATGCATTAAGTGCTTCAGCCCAAAAGTCTTTGGGCAGATTAGCATCATGCAGATACGTTTTAACCCCTGCCTGTAGGTCACGCTGCACAACTTCAACAAGCCCATTTTGCCAGGGACTTCGGGGGCAAGATAACTCATGAGTAGTCCCCTGCGCTTCCAGGAATTTCTCAAAATCCTCAGAAACAAATTCCCCGCCCCGGTCAGAAAACAGGTTCTTAATTGGTTTGTTAAAGTGCGTTTTTACCCAGTTGCAAAAAACTTTATACTTTTCAAATGCTTGGGACTTCTCAGCTATTGCATAAGTCCAACAGTATCTACTATACTGGTCTATCAGAGTAAGCCAGTACTTAGAACCTCCTAATGATGGTGGGAGTGGCCCAACTAAATCACAATGTACACGCTCAAATGGTTCAGTTACTTTCCTATCTGAGCACCTACCCTTGCGTGCAACCTTAATCTTATTCTTGCAACAGGATAGACATTGCATAAAGAATTTGCATGGTTTTAAGTTGAGGCCATTAACGATATTCTTTGTCTTAATTACATCAGCAAAATTCAGGTGTCCCAGAATTCTGTGCGCCTCATGGACACACCCGGAATGAGGCCTTACATTCCTCAACCCCTGGCTTGACTGTGCTGCTCTGCAATTTATAGGCGATTGGGAGTAGGTGCGAAAATACAGTCTATATAAACCATCAGAGTCCCGGGCATACAATAAACGTTTGTTCCCATCAAAAAACTCACACATTGATTTTAAGAAACGCACAGTTATGCCTTGACGAGCAAAGCACCTTACTGACAATAAATTGTCCACTGACGGGCAGTAAATGCAGTTTGCTATTGTAATGTTTAAAGAGTCAAGTTTAACAGTACCTCTTCCAAGCGACTGCAAGACTTGTGAATTGGCTAAATGTACATTACCAATTTCCTCTTCGAAAGAAATAAACAAGCTTCGATCATTGCAGATGTGCTGAGATGCTCCAGAGTCTATAATAAAAGACTTCCACTTGGCATCTTTAATTCTTTTACGATTTGTAGTCCAAGCATGAAAAGCTCGCGGCTCGTTTCTGTCTTTACTATACGATGTCTGCTGTTGGGCTGACAACCGTGACTGACGAACAGAAACAGACTTGGGAGTACTTTGCTTTCTTTTGGCTCTGCAGTCCTTTGCAAAATGTCCTTGCTTATTGCAGAACCAACAACGCTTTGCAGCTTTAAATGCAGTTGTATCACCACAGGTTTGCATATGGCGTTCCTCATTCTTTCTGGAAATAGGAGTGCTTATGGCACAAGCCTCCCTTCTATCCAACTCGCCCATTAATCTTGCCGTTACCCCTTCCACAGTTAATTGTGCTGGTGGAACAGCAGATATCTGGCTAGCTATACCATCAAAGTCCTCATTAAGGGAACAAAGGATGATAAAAACATACTGAATATCAGGTATCACCATGTCCCTTCGAATTAATTCGCCGCGTATTGCCTCCAGACGTCTCAAGTGTGCTGCCAAATCACCACCAGGCTGCAACTTCGTCTGGTACAACTGCTTGAAAAACGTCAATGCAGATGCTGACTCTTTTCTAACATGCACTGCTGCAAGACTGTCCCACATTTCTTTGGCAGTTTTCTTATTTCTTATATAGACTACTTGCTGGTCGCTGACTGCCAAATTAATTATCGCCCTGGCTTTTGCATCTCCTTTCGACCAAGCATTAGTTACAGGGTCAGGAGGGTCATCAGTTACATAGGTCCATACTTCTCTAGAGGTCAAAAGCGCCTCCACCCGAAAAGACCATAAACTATAGTTCTCATCTGTTAGCTGTGGGAAGACCAGAGCCTTCTCAGCTTCAGGAACCCGGTCAACCATTCTGGAACTCTTCCAGACCCACAAAAAATTACACTAACAGGAGAAGGAGTTTTCAAACCTTTCTCAGAGTCCAAAAATATGCAGTCATCCACTCAGCAGCTGGGCCCATAACCAAAGATGTTGGCTATTTGCAGTATGGTAGCGCTGCAGATAGCTTGCTGGGGAGATCATGCATTAAAAATGAAAAGGACACAAAAATAACTTAAACAAGGTTTTAATAAGAAAAACAAAAACTCCATTTACACTAAATACATTAACAACCAAACCAGACCCAACCACCAACCCAAACCCCAGGGTAATGGGAGAGCTAGGTGCTGCTCCTTATATACTAAACCCAAATGCTGACACACCTTAATCAAATACAACTCAGCAGCACCTGCTATGTTTCACAGCTTTAAAGTTGGGTCTCGTTATCTTGCTCTGGCCCTTGCTCTGGCCCCTTTAAGATATACACATCGAGTGGAACAATGATGAACCTTTACATTTAAAGAAACCATTCAACACAAACATCAATTGGGAGAAAACCCAATTGATGTTTGCTCTGATTCAGTGGTAAATATCGGTTTTTCCTGGGCGTAAGTGGTGAGGCAAGCAGGATGAGCCCATACTCTCAGCCTAACGTACCTCGCAGAATTGTTGTGAGGATAAAATGGGGAGGAGGAAAAAGTGGGATACAAATGTAAATAATAATAATAATAATAACCAATTCATTTTCAAGAAGCTTTGATTATCACAGATATTTGGAACCAATACAAGTCATTACCACAGGCAGGCAGCTGCAGTGCTCATTTTCACCTCTGTTGTACTCAACAAATACTCCCCCCAGTATCAAGCAGTTAAAATAAGCTTCCTTTGCAGGAGACAGAGCAAACAAACAAAAATCTAAAATGAATGTTCACTTCCAGACCGTGGCTATTTTCAGGTGAGATTCAATCACATACTGGCAAATGCAAGTTGCGCAGTTGGAAGAAGGCATCTTGCAACAAACCTGCCCCCCCCCCAAAAAAAATATCAGAACTTTTGTGATAAGGGAAATGGCAGAGAAATGCATTGGAAAATGTGGGAAAACACTTGCTTTGACTCCACTTCATCTAACTTCCCTGGCAGGCAAATAAGAATGAATGCTCCTTAAACAGCCATTGTTGCCTAATCTCCCTACAAACCAATGAGGATGAACATCGTTCGAAAGTGCCTTAAAATCACATGGTGTTGTTGTTGTTGTTGTTGTTGTTGTTGTTGTTATGTACTGAAGTTCTCACCCTGGGCCAGCAGGGGGATACTGTAGATAGTTATGCAAATGAAGGATTGAAAGTGACGTTCAGTGATTGGATAGTTTGTATGCAAATGAAGGATCGAAAGTGACGTTCAGTGATTGGCTAGTTACAGAAAATGGTTACTGTTGCATTCTAGTGGAGCTCTATATAAGCAGGCTGACTAAGCTCCTCAGTTCAGTTCTGTTCCAGCTTACAAATAAAGAGCTGCTTTGGAAGAATCGCTGTGTCGTCTGATATGTTCTCCCACAACTTAACAATTATATTATATCCACAATATTATTTACGGCATGCCATGTCTATGTATGCTCAGAAGCACAAGGATAGGAGTAAAGATGGTATATGAAGAAAGGTGGAGGAAGGGAAGACCTACAAGAATGTAGAACAGAGTAACACATTTGAAGCAATGATATAAAAAGTTGGGGGGGAATGAAAAGCTGCAGAATCAGGACAAAAACAGGACAGAATGGGGGCTTAGAGAACAGCAACATGAGAAGACAAGAAATCCATATTTATTGGTTCATACTCATGAAAAGAAAATGTCCTAACAAGAGAAGGGGCAAAATGTTAAAATCACCCAAGATAGTAACTAGAAGAAAACATAAAAGAAAGAAACAAAATAAAGTGCTTCCTTAGAGAAGGAAGCTAAATCTTATTCTTTTGTCTGTAATGGATGCTTCACTCCATTTAATATGGTAATAAAGAATATAAGATGCCAGATTAATATTTCAAAAATAAAGGAGCCTCTGGAGTCATTTTTATCTCAAGCAAAAGGCATCCATTATCCTACAAAGAGTTGCAGTTTCATGAATTAGGAGAGAATTTAGAGAGATCTTTTCAAATAAAGGACATCTGGTTAACCCTAACCTGGCCTTACAACTTGGCTCTTTAACCATAAGCCTAGCAACTGTTTATGCAAGCCATGGACTGATTTATAAAGTTTGTTTTACAGACTAATGTGCTGGCAGAGAATTCTGGAGAGACATTCATTTTCTGTAAGATGTAGAGGAGAAGGGTCTCCTTTGACCTTCCATTTCCCTTTTGTGTGGTCTCACACCCTCAAGGACACAGCGACACACAAACAAAAGTTTGATCTTCTTGCTCTTTCTAAGTAAAAGCTAAAACTTGCAGCTGGCTAAGATGTCAGCTGAACACAGTGGTACTTAAAATCTTCTTTCCAAAATGGCATCAAGAAGCCAAACTGTGTGATTTATTATAATAAATGCACTCTTATCCCATGGAACGTTTCATGGGCCTGCCCCTACATGTTTTACCAACTAGAGACTGGAGTGGGTGGAGTATCACAGAGCAGGAGGATTAGTGAAACAAAAGTCTACAAAACATCTAAGAAAAGAACCAAAGTGTTGTCTTCCAGCTGTCATATTTAAAAACTACAATGCTCAGCATTCTTTAAAAAAATATTTATAAAAAGTTAACTCTATTTAGGCACTCAAACAAAAGTAAAACTCTCCTCCTTAGGACTGTCCTCTGATTTGAGTAAGTCCTCTATTTGAAGGACTGTCTGGTCCAAGCCCAGTTCCATGGCAAATAACTGTAAGTAGGGGCAACAGGACCTTTGAAGTTGTCCATCAACAGTTAGCGTATGGACAGCAGACTGAGCAGACTGAAGTCATGCAGATACAGTCTTCCCCATTACAATGAAATGCATTGTATTTCTATTTACATTACAGTATTTTTTTTTCTAATATTGCATATACACTTGGCATTTCAAAAGTAATGCAATTCTGTTTTATTTGGGGAGACGGGTCCTCATTCGTGACTATACATTAAGTAGATTGGGGGGTGCTCTTGCTACAGTACATATAGCCCTGCTGTGGCAGTAATGTAAGGGTAGCCAGGGCCCTTTGGATGTTGTTGGGTCATAACATCAGCTCCATCCTCCATGGCCAATAGTTGGAGATGACAGGCACAGTATTGTTTAGTTACCCCTGAGTGGTGCCAAGAAGACAGAATGCTTTGTGAAAACCAAATGTTCATAAAGGGCCTTCACAGATAGGCTCAATGCGAAGTTCTGCCATATTACACCATCTTCTTTCATGTGGCATTTCAGCCGAACCTATCAGTCTTGGTACATAATGTAGTGAAAAAGATTGTGCTAAGGAGGGGGAGGGAAGATAGCCAGAGGGTGGCAGGGAGCAGTGGTGTGGCTTAATCAACATCATGATCTTATGCTGATTAGCATAGGTACAGCCACTAGTCAGCTAAAAATCAGTCAGGCCATGTGAAAAGTCTCTAGAGCCATTTAGCTCAATGGGAGTTGAAGTAATAAAGTAGCTGGTAATTTTTTTAAATTAAATGGTAGAATGAACATGTATCATGTTTTCCAATGTCAAACGCCAACACTTCCTAAAGAACTAAGTGTATGTGTGTGTGTGAATCAGTTCCTCCCTGACCTTGGGAAGAGAAGGAAATGAGAATCAATTATATACACCTCCCAGTAGCAACTTCCTTGACGCTACCTTACTGGAAAAAGTTGAGAAGGAGGAAAATCATTAGCATTAGGGCAACATAGCCTGTAGCTGCTCTAGAACGCCAAATGCCAATTTTTGTTTTCCAAAATTAAAGCTGGGAGGGAGCAGGCATGCTATCTGCACATACAATCAGCAACACTCAGCTACAAAATCCTGGGGTCTGCCATTTCAGTGCTTCAGCTCAACCTACCCAAGATAAGATGGCAGTACAAAAAAGAAAACAACTGTTTGGAGCTCGCTCGAGTTAAGCTTAGAACAAGTACTGGATGTAACATGTAGTTAGTAGAGACAAAATGACAAATGACAAAAAAAAAAGGGTGGGGGAACTATGTTTTGTATAATTTGGCACTAGTGATAGTAGTACCAATGATTTTTGGGGCCTGCTTTTGAATATAAGAGCATTAAAAGGTCCCTGTGGGGTCATCCCAAAGGCCCATCTAGTTCTGCTTCATGTTCTCACAGCAACCAACCCAAATGCCCCTAGGAACCCCACAAGCCGGACAGGAGTACAACAACACTCTTCCAACTTGTGTTCACCAGCAGCATGTTGCCATTGACAATGGAGGCAGTAGGCTAGTAGCTACTGAAAATTGTTATTTGAGGGAGATAATAATGACAAACCCCACCCACCCCCGCAAGTACTGATTTTTTAAAATAAGTGGCTGTACGCCTTTCAGTTGTACAAAAATGGAAAACTTTATCTGCCACCAGTTGGTGACATCAAGTCCCGTTTTCCTCTACCTGTTTTCCCTGCTTAAATTTACCATGCAACGCTTCCAGCCCTAGTTCTCAACCTGTAAAATGATGGTATTAAAGTGACCTGCTTCACAGAATTATTGGGAGGAGGAATAGAGTGATTCCCATATAGCAATTCGCACACACGAAAAGGTACGAGAGACATCCATCCTGTCAAGTATCTCATTTCCTGTCACAGTTTTGCTGGCTTTTGACTCAGCAGTTAATTTACCATATATGACAGTCGGATCCTTCTGCAGACTTATATTAATTGCTCATAACCTGATCATATGTCTAGACTTCTCACACTTCCAATTACATATAATTGCAATATGATCTCTTTTGGTCTGGAACATTCCTTACACAGGCTCCCATCCACCCCCAACCTTTGGCTGGTGTCACATTTCTGGCTTCTATTTAATGAAGTTCTCTGCCCTGGGCAATAAGTCTGTTTAAGGCCTGGGCTTTACTGAATGCCTTCTGTTCATCTCGAGTTTCAGCTTCTATGGAAAAACGGCTCCTCTGAGGGATGCTTTAAGTATCCTTACGGAGGCCACTGGAAAGTGCTTACCCACAAAGGCGCTCCACTTGATGGGAAGAACATTTTAAAGCCATTTAACTGCACCTCTGCATATGCATGCAGAATCTACTCCACCAGCGCAACTGCCGGGGATATACAATGTGAGACTTCTGTGGTGTTTAAACTGACTCCAAGGTGGAAATGTACAACTAAAGATTCTAAACAGAGGCTTAGGCAGGTGGGCAGAGTTCTGGGACCACAAGAAAACACAGCCAAATCAGTTAGTCAGTACTTGATTGCTGTCAGTTATCCCATTTCTGGATTGTATATAGTGCAGCCAAATCATAGGTAAAACCATGGAATTGTAGAGTTGGAAGGGAGGGACAATGAGGGTCCAACCCCCTGCAATGCAGGGGTCTTTCACCCAACATGGGGCTTGAGCCCATGACCCTAAGATTAAGAGTTTCATATGCTCTACCAACTGAACTATCACAGGTAGTGCCAGCAACAGCCAGCCAATATCAATGGGCGGAGTCAACTAACCAGTCACACCAGCAGAAGCCTACGCAAGGACTTCTGGGGGCCTCCTGCTCCCCCCTCCAATTGGCAGGAGAACCCACGGAGCAGCACACTGGAAGAGGAGAGGGCAGATTGTTCCATCAGCCAAGCAGCTATGCTGAATTCCTCCCAAAGTGTGGGCTTTGCTCACTTGTCTTGACTAAAGCCTGTGAATGATGATGATGATGAATTAAATTTGTATACCACCTTTCATAAACTATTCCAACCTTATTCAAATAGCATAATCCCTATTTGAATCAATTCACTTACTTACTTCCCAAGGCTTGCTTCCCATCATTCAAGTCCTTGGAGTACTAGTATCCCCTACTAAGAAGACCCTCCTATCTCGTGTATAACAAACATGCACCTAACATACGTAAAGTAGTACAGTGCATGAGCTGGTGGCCTTCCACTACACCCTGAACTTCCTCAGGAAGCTTCAAATAAGGTATGGCAGCTCTCATCCCATGGGGATAAGAATGCTCAGCTACCTTCAGTATAGTAGTACCTTGGTTTACAAACTTAATCCGTTCCAGAGGTCCGTTCTTAAACCAAAGCGTTCCAAACTACAAGAAAGAAGATTCCACCTAAACATTAGGAAGAACTTCCTGACAGTAAGAGCTGTTCGACAGTGGAATTTGCTGCCAAGGAGTGTGGTGGAGTCTCCTTCTTTGGAGGTCTTTAAGCAGAGGCTTGACAACCATATGTCAGGAGTGCTCTGATGGTGTTTCCTGCTTGGCAGGGGGTTGGACTCGATGGCCCTTGTGGTCTCTTCCAACTCTATGATTCTTTGATTCTATGATTCTATGATTAAACCAAGGCATGCTTTCCCATAGCAGCGGGGGACTCAATTTACAAATGGAACACACTCAACAGGAAGTGGAACATGTTCTTCTTCCAAGGCAAAGTTCACACCTACTTCAGGGTTTGCAGCATTCTTAATCCAAGTTGTGCATAAACTAAGCTGTTCTTAAACCAAGGTACCACTGTATTGTAAAGATATACATACATAAACCACTTTGAGTGCTTGGAGAAAGTGCCCTATAAACTTTGATTCAACATGCATGATTGTAGTAAACATTAGATTTGCATTATATATTGAGAACATTACCTCCTTAGCATCCATGTTGGTTTGATCCAGCCGAAGAGAATAAAGGGTGTCCTTTCCTCCAATGAACAGGCGGTCACGGTATTCATCGAGGTACAAGGAGCGGAAGTCTAAAATTCCTCGGTGCCCAAGGAACAGGACTGAGCGATTAGTGGCCAAAAGGTCTAAAAGGCAGGGAATAAATGATAAAGGAAAACTGAAGGTGAGGCAAAGGAAACTGAAAGATGAGGGTTCATGTTAACTGAACACGTACTCTGTGAGCCTACCTCACTTGAACAAGCCATTGCTTAAGCATGAGGTGCAAATTCAGCAAAAGATAGTTAAGGACTAAGGATGTAAATGCATGACATTTTAAAGTGCACTCAATGCCCTCTTGGTGCTTGTGTTTTTGTGTAACATACAAATCCCGTTGCTTTCAATGTAGCTTAATCATGGCTGATTTTCTCTTTATTTTATCCACTGTGTTCTGCATTTCTGCAAGTGTAGGATTTGGATAATACTGTAGTTAGTAACACAGCGTTTTTGTTTATTTTGATTCCTTATAGAAAACTTTTTTAAAAAACTGATTTGCATTGTATATTTTATATTCTTCGCAAACCACATAGGTATTTTCTCTACACTGAAGTGGTATATAAGTTTTGTTAAATAAAACGAAACCTTAAAATCATCTCAAAATTAGTTTTTAAAAAACTTCCTGAGGTTGAAAAATGCCTAAAGCTCACGTGACACTTTTTTTAAAAAAAACAGCCCGATAAAAACATGGCAAAATGACCCCTTCCTTTTGCAGCAATGCCCTATCATTTTGTTATATTAGCATTTTGTGATTTTAAACATATACAAAAAATATATAACTACATCAAAATGCTCTAAAAGGAAAATCAAACAAGCAAGCAGATTGAACACATTGATGTGATGCATCACCTGAAAAGTGTTAACCCAGCCAGCACAATAGGCTTCCATCCTTACAGGTTCATTACAAGCGCCCAGCTCAATATCACAGAGGGGAGGGAATTAAGAGGCTATTCTGTTTGCCTCAAAGCCTACCACCCTCACCAGGGCCAACTCAAGACATTTTGGCACCTGAGGCAAACCACAAAATGCCACCTGCCCGCCCCTTCCCACCCCAACAGGGAAGAAAGAGTGAGTGAATATCTATATCAGGAACAAGGCGATAAAATATACTTTGAAAATAGGGTAGAAGATCAGCAGTGCCTCCTATTCAGTGGGACTTGCACCTGAGTAAACCTGCTTAAGACTGCAGCAAATGACCAGCACATTAGTTGCACCAAGATGCAAATGCCATAACTAGATGTCCATTTCAGTTCCATGAACTCCCCAAACCATGAGCCAATGAAGAGGGGTTTTGAGCAAAGATATATCTAAATCCCTCTTTCATTACCAGTTTCTGCTGTTGACTTACACTGGGTTCTTCTAGAGTTGAATTGCTTTGTTTTCCTTATTTAAAAAGAGAGGTCCATGAAATTGGATGCAGGAGAAAGAGATTTGAACCTCAGCTCAAATTGCTGACTTACCCTGAATCACAGCAGTGTAATTTGGCTTGGGGCAGGGGAGCTCTTAAGACAAAGGCAACCTTTTGGCACACTGACCAAGCTTTTTGTGGCACCGAGGTACTAGTGGTCTGCATATGAATCCTCTGGACTATTGGAAATTAATCTCATCAGTCTGTGAGGGCCATTTCTTTTTTTATACCCGGATGTGGAGTCCCAGGTCACCAAGCAATTTCTGCAGCTAGGAACACCGGATGCTCCATCCAGAACGCTGAAGGAGGCTGTCATTAGCTGGGAGTGAAGACAGGAGGTCTCTTTACTGCTGATAAAAGGCTAAAAGATAAATGCCTTATAAAACAGTCCATCAGTGTGACAGGGATAACTCCCTGACAGTTGCAGAATGGAGTTTTTATCAGCGGCTGCTGAAAGCTGGGGTGGATTTGAGGTCTCAGTGCAAGAAACACTGTGGGGAAAAGGTAAGGAAAGCCATGCAATGGGGGAACTTGCAAAACTTAAAATCACAGACATACTGGTTGTGTACGCATGACATTTTATTCTGGAATCAATGGAGCCTGAGTGCTTGCTTTTTCTACAAAGTCCACACACATTCTGGAACAACTGCACATTTTTTGGCCCTGAAAAACACTTCTTAAGAAACTGGTTTCATTCCAAAAATTAAAGCTCATTGTAGATAGATGCAGAATCAATTTGAAAACAGATGAAAAGAGACAAAGGCAGACCCAGCGATGGAAGGGTGCATCCACACCCATCCAATGAAGCTGTGGGTGGGCAGATACAAAGACTTGCAATCACCACTTCCTTCTTCATTCACCTGGGATATGTGCAGGGAGGGTCAAAACTAGCCCAAGTCATTTTGTTGTCTGGTGCAGAGCAGCAAATGAATCCCACCCACTCATCCAGGTCAAGACATGCATCATAAGGCCAGCTGAGTTGTTATGATATCACAAGCACCTTTCATGACTAGCAATAAATAAACCACAGTGAAACTTAACTAACAAACTGCTTTCCTTTCATTACACCCAACAACAATTGTCAGAAGCGACAACCTCAGTCTGCCTAAGCATAGCACCAACAACGCAGGCAAGATTTGGCCAAGCAAAGTTCATCTGTTGAGCTTACAAAAATGGACTCTCGATGGAAAAATAGTAGTTAAAATAGCAAAGGTAAAGTCCTTGCAAATGTAGCACATACAAAGTGAAATAATGCAGTTGCCAAATTAGGCTGCCAATTTACACTCAGGAGTAAATCCCATTGAACAAAACGTGACTTACTTCTGAGTATATGCATGCATAGGATCACACTGTTTACTACTGTGGTTTCATATGTAGGTGCTGTTTAATGCAGGGCCAGGACATGAAATTTCATGGAAAAAATCTGCTGTCTCAGGCTGTGACCTCAGAGCTGCCTCCACAAGCAACAAGCTACAATTGTCACCAACAAGCAACAACTTCAGCTGAAAGTATAAACAGGCAAACAGAAATCAAGATGGAGCTTGAGGCTGAAGTGTCTCAGAACATAAAAAAGACAATGATACGGAATAAAATTCCACAGCCAACAGCAATCCCAGCAAATTTGTCTCAAACAGAGTGCTTAGGCACTCTCTGGGCATCCGTGTGATTGATTTAAGTAAAGCTGCATCTCATCTCAACTTCATGTGGAAACCTATTTGGACATTTGGATGGCATATATTGATTTACATGTTTAAATTAAGATAATGTATTGGCAGTTATTGTATTTTTAATGTAAGCAGATTATGTTTTTTGTTTCTTTTTTCTCACTGTTTTTTTTCTTTCCTTGTTAAATATACTATTTTAAAAAACCAATTAAAGGAAAATTTGTGTGTACTAGAACCAAACTGGAGAGGTAAAAAAACCTGAATGAGAATTCAACCCAAATTATTAATTGTTCCCTGGGTTCATTGCTAGTGGTTTAAGTGATGCGTTTTCTAAACCTGACCTATAACAAAACAATAGTGACCTCACTGCATTAGCACTCCCTCATGCTCTTGCCTGTTGTAATAGTGGAAGAAATTATTTGGGGTGGGTTTTTTTTAGTGAGGAATAGACACACCCTTAAGCGGAAAGAGGCCAGTGTGTGTGGGAGGAAGGTTCAGAAAACCACATAGTCTTCCACAGACAGGAGGGGCCCTCAGCAGGTCAGATGGTCTGTGTCATTCCTGTAACTGATTTGTTCCGCTGTACAACATGATAAAATATGAACCTTGGGAAGGTAAATCCCCAGAGAGATTGGCTGCCTGGCACACGTGCAGGAGTCTATCTTTCACCCGTAATGATAGCAAAACTCCCCAACCCAAGGGTGGCGTCAGGTGGTCGTGATTTTGAATAATTCCCCAGATGTTAACATACATGTCAATACAGAAAGGATCCTTGGTGATTCTGCATTCCAGTTTGCTCCTGAGACTTCTTCCTTCTGTTCCTTTGTAGTTCTGGCTAGGCTGAAGCTATAAGAAGTAGCAGCAGTCTATATTTCTAACTTCACATAAAGCAAAACCAGATACATCAATACCTCTGACAGGTCAAATTAGCACTGACGGGCAGGATCTGTGCATGAAATAGTGTTAGAATGTTACCTATGATATTAGGCATTGCTTGTTCACGCTGCCAAATTTTCTGTGTCCATTGGATTTCCCAGACACAACAAAATACTTTTCATTAGTCTGCATTTGCTAGGGCACACTTGTTTTGCATACACAGCTGCTTTCTCTAATTTAGTAAGTAGCTGTTCTTTGCTATCTCTATCCATCTTCTAAGACTAATATTTCTTAGCAAAAAAAATTTAAAAATGCCCTTTTACTGCAAGGCTTCTGAACAAACCAGAAATATAAATCAGAGCAGCAGAGAAAGGGAGGGAATGGGAATAGTGTGTGGGAGATGCTGCTGAACAATTATATGCTGGATGGCCAGGAATTGTGTGGTTTTTTTTAAACCCACCAATAAATCCTGACCTGACTAGATTCCCCACATTCCAGAATCATTTGTGGATGAGTTAATTTCTCCCTCGTCATTTTGGCTCAGCTCTTAGTAATTCTGCACACCTCCTTGTCCAGTCTGCAAGAAATTTCACCAAAGGCAAAGCAGCAACTAATCAAATCTAAAGCCAACCTCCAGAGGATGTTTGCCCAGAGTATGAAGAGTTAATGACCAAGGTGGCTCATCATTCACAGGCAACATTTCAGGAGTGATTTGCACCCCACTGGTGAAAAATGTAAGGCCAAAAGGGAACCTCTGGGCATTTGGGGGAGGAACAAGGGAGATAAAATGCATAAATGACCCAAGGTGACTTGCAGTGTGGTTTGAAATGGTTCATTATCAAGAAGCCTTTCAACAACCATTCAATGGGCACTTGTAAGGTGACATGATACCATGAGAAGGACAAATGCCACATATATCGGAAAGCAGGGACATTGATCATTTACTCCAGAGAAAGGAAGAGGCTATTTATTGACACAAATTGATTTAAAAGAGATTAGATGATGTTTAGCAAATATTTCTACAATGCTTGTAGTAGATAGGAAGCATTACAGTCCTTAGCACATCCAACACTTAAAAACCTCTTCAGTATAATCCTCTTTCACTAGTCCATGACTAGTATATGATTTCAACTCAAGTTTAAATAGCCCAATATCTGGGTCCAGGGTGAACATTCTGTCTACTAGTAAACCACACTGGCCCTAAAGATTATAATGTTTGGCACCATGCAAAGCACCTACCATTCTTACTACAGCCCACTAATCATTTCCACACACCTCTCATGTGTTTGATCAAAGTGTCTGTCAACAAATGCACCTGCGCATGCATCCTCATGGGTTTAATATCTGAGAGCCTCCACTACTACATCAGATGTCTAAATTTGAGGCTGGCCATTTATTTAGCCATTAAAGTTTATGGGCCAGCAACTTCTGCTGGGGCTGAATTCTATAGCCGCTTCAACTGAAGGCCATGCGCTAGCTAAAAACCCTGCTTTACACGGAGAGGGAGTTCCTATAAAGCATGCCAGATACTAGACCATTCTCTGCTTAGCTGCAGCTGTAAACAATAAAACAAACACTTTGGGTGTTTCGCCCTGGCTGTAATCCCCATCGTAATGTGAAGGCATGCAGATAGTGGGCTCAGAACGGAAGCCATTTGCGGAGCTGAAACTGTGAATGCCATCTGTAGTGGCGACCACTTGCTTTCCCACAGTCAAATGGGACTTGCAACTGAGCGGAAGAAGAAATGGAGATGTCATTCCATAGATTGGCTGGAACACAGCCCTCCTGTACTGGTCTCCATAGATGCCAAGGCAGAGCCTACAACTGCAACAGCTGCTCCTGCTTCTTGGTTTGGCTGCCTTCCTGCATATAGGTTGTGTTTTTACTGAACACGATTGTTCAGACTAGGGCAGCAAGCAAGAATGGGCCATTCTGCTCCTCCCCAACCTCCAATCCACTGGAATTTCCCCCCTCACTAATGTGCCTGTATGTGGGCCCCTCTCCCTAAACTCCCAGTTGTGTAGTCTCCTCACAGTAAACAGCCCCTCTTCACCACACATCTGGAATGGGTTTGATAGTCTCCACATTATAATTTCCAATAAAAGGGAAGTTATTTCATGCTTCACTGCCAAGACTTGTAAAGACACACTGCTCCCATCCTCTCCATGTCTGTCAAACCAAGATTAGGATATAACAGGAGATCAGGCTATTAAAGCAGCAAAGGAAAAAGCGGGTGGGTCACAACTCAGTGGGGGTCTCTGCAAACCCAACTATTAAAACCCAAATAATCATTCCTCCCTGCCAAAAAACCACAACATGATATTGTGGATTAGATAGCGGTAGGTGTGTTGCATGCTGCAAATCTCCTTTACACATTATATGAATATTTGCTGGCATCTTGGGAGACAGTGGAGGAATGCACCTTAAGGGCACCTCCAAACCGTTGGAGAGTTACAGTGCCTGCTGTGGCTGTAGAAGTCGATACAGGAGAGAAATGCTTTGTTGCAGCTGGGGCAGATGATGGTGTCTGGTTGTGCTGCTGCGGATGCACCACAGTGTTTCTTGTCTGCACTCCTTCTAGCACTTATTCCTCCACTATTCACTGCTGTGGATACACGACCTGTCTCCAGGTGCCACAAGGGATTCCCACATGATTCCCACACAGTGGGGTTGATGTTGCCAGCTTTCATGTCCCATATGCAAACATCTCCATAATGCAGAGTTGGTCTGCCAACAGGCCTGGTGTTCCCTGTAGAGCATGTCCTTGGAGATTCTGCCATCTTCCATTCTGTGGACATGACCAAGATAGTGCAGACATTGTTGAGACAGAAATTATAGAATTGTAGAGCTGGAAGGGACCACGAGGGTTATCTAGTCCATCTCCCCGCAATATAGGAATAGTTTGCCCAACATGGAGCTCAAACCCATGACTCTGAGTGTGAACATGTTGGAAATATGGGCTTGGTAGAGCACATCCATATTTGAGACTCTGTCTTGCCATGTGATGTCCAAAATCTTCCTGACACAGTGCTTGCAGAAGCCATTGACCATCGTTCCTGATGGTTGTTAAGTTGCCTACAACTCACTTCCATAAAGCAGTGTGCTCAACATGCAAGCCTGGTAGACCTTCATCTTGTCATTATTAATACTGACAACTGCATTTATATTCCACCTTTCCTCCCCAAACCTCCAAGTGGTTCTCCCCCTCCCAGTTTTATGCTCACAACAATCTTGTGAGTTAAGTCAGCAAAAGGCCGAACCCCCAACATTAGCAGCTTCTTTCTACTGCCCCATCAGTTTTCTTAGCTCTCGAAGTCCTTAATCCCCTCCCAAATCCTTCCCTTAAAATCCCTCTCCTTTGCTTTTGATAGAGTTTATTTTAAAAGCCCGACATCCCCCCCACCCCACCCCACATCCCACTTTTGTTTTCTTTAGCTGTGTCATTTATTTCCAGTTGACTCTTTGCTTATTTGCATTAGGCTCTGTAATTATTTCTCAAGAGAATCTGGCTGGGCTCTGACAGGGCCGAAGTCACCTGATCCTGTGAGAGACCAGAGACACAGAAAACCATTTATAACCCAGTTGGGGATCACAACAAGTATCCTGTCAACAGAATGGGATTGCAAGTGGGGAGGGGGAACACAAACAAGAGACGTGTGAAGGAGAAGCAAAAGCAGCGAAAACAACAATTCCCAGAGATGGGATGATGAGAGAGGACTCTTAAGGGGTTATAAATAAAGTAAAGTGTGTGTTGACGTCAAGGAAGAAAAGAAGTAAATGTGGCACAGATTGCTTGAAGTAAAAAGCTGCCCGCTTCCTCAGTCTTAAAATGAGTCAACAGCTCCCTCACGCAAAAATGGGGTAGCTACAGTTGTAATGTGGTGTGTTTTACTTCTGTGGCACCACCTGAGCTACAGGAACTGGGCAATTTACAAATGTACAGAAGGAAACGTGGGAAAGGAAACAATAGAACCAAGTGGAACAGTCAGTCAGTCAGCAGCCATAACATCATTAGACTTCACCATATCAAGTGAGGAGGAGGACTATTCCGCTGTGTCGAAGAATATAACAACATCAGTAAGCCTCATCCCAGTGGTCATGGGACTGTTGCACCCCTAAGCAGATGGGGACTCATTTCCTTTTCCTTACTGGGAGAAAAGCAGATGGAAGAGAGTTAATTCTGAGAGGGAGAATGGCAAATGAGGCCAGTATTAAAACACATCTGTCTCTTCCCACCATTACGCTTCTCCTGATTGCAGCCCTTTAGATCTTAGGTTCCAGGTGGTTTAAAAAAAGAAGTCAGAAATGGAAAAGTTACAGAGAACACCATGCAACACTCTCAGGATGATGTGCAAAGAGCCTCCATACAGACGAGGGAGTGCTCCTCACAAAGAAATGGCACTCCATACATGCTGAGAAGCATGTGGCTTGGGGGAGGATAGATCCCTCTCATCCTCTCACCCATAGCTGTGCCCTTGGCTTTGGGGTCATGTTCGAAATCTGGCATTCCCCACCCATTTCATTACCTACAGACAGGCGCTGGACTCCTGCATTACACTTTCTGCCTGACTTCTGTCCTCCAGGGAGAGCATTTGGGCATGCTGCCCCTATTTTTACAACACTGTTGTATGATATTTTGTTAGAAGGCCCTGGGGGTGGACATCAGCAACTTTAAATGCATGGCAATTGTTCTTATTTCCAGATGTGGTATAGCTGGAAGCTCACTGGGCAGAACAGTCTGTCCTTTGCCGTCATGGCCACTGCCTTTCTGTCTCAGGAGAACTTTATAGTACTGAAATGAATTTCATTGCCAGAATATTCCTTTCAAGTGGTTTATAACATGGTCTTGTGCTCTTTGGTATATTATTTAGTTCTGCCTCGCTCCCAAAGGCTCAAAACGGCTCTGCTTGTTATTTATCATAAGAGATTGCCTCTGCAATAGCTTTTGCCAACCAGGTGTCCTCAGATGTTTTGGACTACAACTCCCATCATCCCTAGTCACTAGCCCCTCCTACCATAACTTGTAAAGCTGGTCATCACCTTGCAGTCCTACGCCACATGGAACCTCCCCATGTGAGAATACAGAGGGCTGGAATTGAGAAGCTCAGCATTAAATGGAAAAAAACTAAAACTGAGATGACAGGAGTAGAAGGCGTTAGCCATCAGAAAGAGGCCATGTGAAACATTTGTAGCAGCATGATAAAATGCAGTGTGTGTATGGCAAAGAGCAAATATTCTTAAATTGGTTATATTTTTGAGAGCAAGAAGCATCAAACACCCAATCAAAATAAACAAATCACTTCAGGCAGAAAGATCACATTATACAAACACACCTAGGCTTACGTACTACTTCCCCAAATCCATAGAATAAAACAAATGCAAAATAATACAAACAGCATACTAAGGCACCCACCAGACACTTAAGCACAGCTAGAGAATGAATAAATGTCCTCTGCACAGAAGAGACCAAAAGCCCTGTTCATTTGGGCACTACCTTTAACGTGAAATTAAGCAAATTAGCCAGTCACGCCCTACAAACAAGCAGCCTATCCCCCTCTCTGAAAATTTCAGTTCCCACTGGCAGGAACAAGAGCCAGGAAGACAAGTGTAACCCTTCTTAATACGCTAGGGACTGATTCCAGTCATTCCCAGCAAAACTTCTTAGATAGCAGCTGCCAGCAGCCTGGCAAGGCCCCTTTCTCCTGCTGTGCATATGGCATCCAGTCTCAGCGTTTGGAGGATTATTACTCAAAGGCAATGGACTAGCACTGTGCGTGTGTGAGTGTGTGACTGCACGTGTGTGTGTGTGTGTGTGCGCGCGCGCGCAAACACACACACACACACACACACACACATATCTTGCAGCTGTTTTCCAAGCGTGGCAGACACTTCCCTCCTTCCTAATTCCCATGGATTAACACAGAACACACACATGCACAAATGAAGGGCAAACAATAAGAAACATAAACCAGCCTGGGACCTGAATTTCTTAGCAATCTATCCAATGCAACAAAACCTTATGAATACAATTATCTAATTGTTCCAAGAACTGTGATTTTTTTTTAAAAAAAAAAGTGCACAGCACTGTGGTGAATGTTAAAGCTACTAAAGCTTGCTCTTGTTTTAAGCGAAACCTGAACATAAGAAAATCCTGCTGGATCAGGCCAAAGGCCAATCTAACCCAGCATCCTGTTCGCACAGTGGCCAACCCAGTTGCCTATGAGGCAAAAGCACCCTCCCCAGCAACTGACATTCAGAGGTATTCTGCCTCTAAGAGTGAAGGTAGAAAAATGACCAATTTGGCTAGCAGCCATTGACACCTCCCCCCTGACTCCATAAATTTGTCTAAACCTCTTTTATGTTACTGGCCATCACTGTCTCCCGTGGGAGCAAGTTCTGATACCTGAGTGTCATTACCTGGGACTCAGGTGAATGTCATGCTCCACTGAGAGCCAGTGTGGTGTAGTGGTTAAGAGCGGTAGTCTCGTAATCTGGGGATCCAGGTTCGCGTCTCCGCTCCTCCACATGCAGCTGCTGGGTGACCTTGGACTAGTCACACTTCTCTGAAGTCTCTCAGCCCCACTCACCTCACAGAGTGTTTGTTGTGGGGGAGGAAGGGAAAGGAATATGTTAGCTGCTTTGAGACTCCTTAAAGGGAGTGAAAGGCGGGATATCAAATCCAAACTCTTCTTCTTCTTCTTCACTGGGGTCAACACAGCAGGCAGTCATTTCTGACCATACATTGCTCTCATACATTGCTTTCACAGGTCTACTATTTCTGCTATGAATCAGTTTCTACTGAACAATAGCTTACAATCTGCTATCAGCAGCTAAAAGGACACCAAGGAGAGGTTGTGCCGATTAGAAACGCAGGAGATCTGCCAAGTCCCTTCAGGCTAGCTGGAAAGTGAAGTACAGAGTACCCTTATACAGTGGTACTTCAGGTTACATACGCTTCAGGCTACAGACTCCGCTAACCCAGAAATATTACCTCAGGTTAAGAACTTTGCTTCAGGATGAGAACAGAAATTGTGCTCCGGCGGCAGCTGGAGGCCCCATTAGCTAAAGTGGTGCTTCAGGTTAAGAACAGCTTCAGGTTAAGAATGGACCTCAGGAACGAATTAAGTACTTAACCCGAGCTACTGACCTGCTCTCGCCCTCTTTGTCACAGAACATGCTTCTGATACACAATTGATCTCAGCCTGCTAAGTGCTGAGCCTGCATAAACATGTTCTCAGTCACAACCACAATGTATCTGTGCCATTGTCCTGCATAAAAGTACATACCTAGCTAAGCAGAGATTTTTCATGCAACTCAACCTGTCTTTTTGCTAACAAGCAGGGCCTCGCTTATCAGCTTCACATACCAGAAAGGAGAAATGGCCCTGAAAAGACTAGAGGCTCCAAACTGACCGCTTCATGTAACAAACTACCAAAAATGCAACATTTTGCATGAGACAGAAAAATAGTGAATTCATAAACTTTGTCCAGAACTATCTGTTGCTATGATACAGCTAGTAGAGCATACTTTTTTGTAAATCAATAAGAAGTGGACATGCGGAGTCCACAAGCTGTCCACGCATTCTAGTATCCAAACATGTTGGTGAAAGGGATCATTCATGAGCTAACCATGCAAAGAGAATGTTATAAAAGCATCTCAAATTTTGTATTTGGGGTCCAGAATTTGGAGCATTCCTCTGGATCAAATATTGCAGTCTGCAATAAATCTGAATTCTTTCCACAACACTGCTGTCTTTGTTTGGCTAAAGAGGACTGGTGTATTTCCATACCCCCTTTGTAGGGTAACACAATTTAAGAAATACTTTCCTTCACCTGTCCTGAATCTTCCAGCATTCAGCTTCATCGGATAGATGCCCACAAGTTGTAGTGTTATGAGAGAGGGAAATTATGCATGCCATGTATAATTTTATAAACTTCTATGGTGTCCCCTTTCATTCACCTTTTCTCTAAACTAGCAAACCCCAAGTGCTACAACCTTTCCCCATAGGGGAGTTGTGTTCCAGCCCCATGATCATTTTGGTTGCTCTTCTCTTGACCTTTTCCAACTCTTCAGTATCTTTTTTTAGGTGAGGCAACCAGAACTGTACACAGTATTTCATATGCAGTTCCAACACAGATTTGTATAGCGGCATTAGACAAGGGAGAACGATATCTGTATTGAATCCACATCATAAGTATCCATTGTCTGGGAAGGCCCTTAGATCAGTGTTTTTCAACCTTTTTTGGGCAAAGGCACACTTGTTTCATGAAAAAAATCACAAGGCACACCACCATTAGAAAATGTTAAAAAAATTAACTCTGTGCCTATATTGACTATATATAAAGTAATTCTCTTGAATAGGAATCAAATAAACACAAAGAAAGTATTTTATAATTACTTTATTATGACATAGTAAGTAAACAGAAATATGAAAAATTATAAAATACTTTATTTTTAAATCTTTTGATTTTTCCCATTTTTCCCGCGGCACACCAGGCAACATCTCAAGGCACACTAGTGTGCCGCGGAACAGTGGTTGAAAAACACTGCCTTAGATGTACAGTGGTACCTCGGGGTTAAGAACTTAATTTGGTCTGGAGGTCCGTTCTTAACCTGAAACTGTTCTTAACCTGAAGCACCACTTTAGCTAATGGGGCCTCCCGCTGCTACCGCCGCCTGATTTCTGTTCTCATCCTGAAGCAAAGTTCTTAACCCAAGGTACTATTTCTGGGTTAGCGGAGTCTGTAACCTGAAGCGTATGTAATCTGAAGTGTTTGTAACCCGAGGTACCACTGTACAAGATTAGGGCTAAAATACGAGAGTTGGGCAAACACATGTGTCTTGTCTGCTCTCCACTGTGCAGCTGGCTGTCTTTCTACTCCTATAGACTAATAGGACTCTCAGCAATAATAAGCACTAGAAGAGGCCACTTCAAAAGAAGACATATATTTTTCTATTATTAAACAGAAATAATACTTTCCTGTCTCAGAATAGCACTGGCACAGGCTCTCATGCTTTTGTTGTTTCAGAAAACTTCCTCTCCTTGAATAGGGAGGTTTGTGTTAATCTGGCAAGACTTTCCTCCTGCTCAAGTGTTTTCATATAGAAAGAGATTAATGCAGTAGAAGAATGGATGAGGGTCAGCTGCAACAGTGAGGTTCAGGGATTATGCCCAATCCCTCTCCAGAGTGCAATAACACTCAAAAATTCATTCTCTCGGGGAAAAGAATGATGGCATCATGGAGCGCTATAACACATCTATTACATAATCTTCTGAGAAAAGGTACATTTATAACCAAAGACTTCACTGCAGCCACCATACACCAGAATTTTGAGTCTGGAGAGCTTCTTGAACTTGATTACCTAGGTTACATTCGGAAAGGGTTTGTTGTGCAAATTCCTTACTGCCAATTCCTACAGCTTCTTGAGCAGTATAGTCGGTCTGCCAAAAAACATAAGAAGAGCCTGAACGGAGCAGGCTTAAAGACTCATCTGATCCAGCATCCTGGCCAAACATTTTAGTGCACAGATTCATCTATCAGTAGCTTTAGTATCTGCTGTTCATTAGAAGTTACACTTTCTACCAATATGGATGAATCCGTCTGTGGGAATTCAAGTTCAGGGTGCATCAAGCACAATCTGGTTGTACCACATTAACTAAGGACAAAAGGAGATACAAGTGGGACCTGTAACAAAATGTTGCAGTGTGGAGTGCTTCTGTTTAATGCCCTACTCAGCCAGTCATGTCTTGTTTCAGGATACAGTCATACCTTGGTTGTCAAATGAAATCTGTTCTGGAAGTCTGTTTGACTTCCCAAAACATTCGACAACCAAGGCGCCACTTCCAATTGGCTGCAGGAGCTTCCTGCACTCAATCAGAAGCCACAGAAGCCGCCTCAGATGCTTGGCTTCCAAAGAATGTTCGCAAACCGGTGTTCGGGAGCCAAAACGTTTGACTCATAAGGTGTTCAGGATCCAAGGTTCGACTGTATTCTATTCTCTCACACCAGTTTTCCACCCTACCCTCTCCCATCACTCAACGTTATGACCACTGACCATGGTAAGTCTTCATTGGGTTGGGCTTCCCCACTGAATATTGCTGGCACTTCAGCAAACCTAGGGACTCCCCCAAGCCTGCTGCAGCCTCTCTCTTGAACATGAGTTGTGCTGTTTCAGGTGACATGAAGTCTGCACGCAGAGAATGAGTTTACTGTTAGTATATAATATTATGAGGATGTACGTCAAGGCCCAGGCACATTTTGCTCACTACAGCTATGGCCACATCTAGTAAAACATTACCCTTACTAGAAGTGCTAAGCAGTTGGGGGAAAGTTATATTGATTAGTTGATTGTAAAGATGTCGTTGCAGGACAGCTGTTGTGATTGCCTTCCCCCAATTGGCAAAAACATGCATGTTTGAAAGGGCATGCATGCCTGAGCACTGATTTTTAGTACCAACTCTACTGGAATTCCTAGATATCAGTAGTGGTTCTGTTTTTTCCTTTTTAAAAAATGGATTGTTTTATTGTATTCATTTTCTCTTGTAATCTTCATTGCTATTTACGATGAAAGGTAGTCTATAAATGTTTTTAAAAATAAATAAAAGACTGTGAAGCAATTATCACTTGTGTTTCCCTGCTGGTTATCAACAGGGTCTCGTCTGGTTGACTTACTGAACCAAAGGCAACATCAAAGATGTTTACAGGCTGGACTATAAAGCAGTGTTTGATGGCTGAGCTATAAGAGGCCCACAAATCTTTTGCTTCAGCGTGGAGCCTGAAGTTTCAACACTGTTCTACAAATAATGGAACCATGGAGGGGGTAGAGGGAAGTTGGGGGATTGGAGAAATCCCATATTTTGGTCCTGTACAAACATTATGCAAAATGATACAGTTGTTCAAATTTTTATTTTTTATTTCTTAATATTTATTGTTATGTTTGTTATAATGAAAATCAATAAAAATATTATTTTTAAAAAATCAACACTGTTCTACAACAATCAGAGGAATGGTCTCTCTCTTCATCACTCCATTTACCAGTAAGCAAGGAAAGCCTGGGCTTTCTGCCCAGAGTTGCTCCACATATAGGCAGCGCAGACTTACACTCGCATTTATCCAGGCCTGTTGCTGCCAGGTCTCAACAGACCTGAGCAACTAAGCAAAGAGCCACTTCTTGTTTCGTGGTGCTGCTGACAAATCCCTTCTGCAAAATCTCTTCTTAGCTTTTGAGAAGGTTTCATGCTACCCGCTTCTCCCTACTGCATTATTGTATCACCACCACACTTTGGGAAAAGACAAGAACCTAGCTCTGATTAAAGAGCCTCCCTTTTCACCTAATAACATGAACATATAGCCTGATCTGCTGCTGGCATGACAGATGGGTGATTGCCAGGGCAAGGGCCTCACATAGTCTGAGAAACCAAAGCCCAAGCATGAAAACTCATGGGTGCAGGCTGTCTACAGCCCAATAACTCTAATCAAATGCATTGGGCCACGGCTGCTTATCTAGAAGGCAGGGGCAAGGCACTGGGAGCTCAGTGGAGTGTTGGCTTGAAGTGGAGCCAATCTATTGCTTCCAGTGCTGTACCCAAACTATACCTATACCTTGCCTTTTGGTAAGAGGCAGGCTAGAGAGCAACAGAGCCCCACCTGCCGGTTCTGTTTCATCTTCCACTACACTATTGCTACAGTCCATCCACTGAAGATTGTTTATCGCCTTTGAGAAGCTCCATGAAGTATACAGATGAAGCTGGATTGTGAACAAGTGGGAATTCTAGAGAGATTAGGATCAGAAGAACAAAAGGAAACTGTGTACAGTCGTACCTCGGGTTGCAAACGTGATCCATGCGGGAGGCACGTTCGCAACCCGCAGCGTTCAAAACCTGCAGCGTTCGCAACCCGCAGTGCCGTGTTTGTGCATGATGCGATTTGGCGCTTCTGCGCATGACGTCATTTTGCGCTTCTGCACATGTGAGAGCGCCCAAACCCGGAAGTAACCCGTTCTGGTATTTCCGGGTTTGGCGCAGTCTGCAACCTGAAAACCCGCAACCCGCAGCATTTGCAACCCGAGGTATGACTGTATCGTTAGTCAGCAATATTTATGTGTGTATTTCACTCAAGTTAGGATTACTGCAGGGCATTTGGGATACAAGAAATTAATCCACCTGCCTCCTATTGCATTCATCAGAAGAATTTAGGAAAGAGCTGTGGGCTTGGTAGCAGAGCATCTGCTTTGCATGCAGAAGGTCCTCGGTTCAATCTCTGGCATCCAGAGGTAGGGCTGGGATAGAAGAACCCTGTTTGAAACCCTAGCCTAGAGATCTGATGCCAGTCAGCTTAGTCCAATAGATGGACCAAGGGTCTGACTCAGCTGACTGGCAGCTTCCTGGGTTTCTATCTTGGTGTACTATAAGCCTATCTTCTGGGAAAGAGATCAGTAGGAATACTACCATTTCCTCCTCAAGTTCCTCGGAGTCACTGTTCTATCCCCAAATACATTATATATATATAATATATAATATATATATATATATATATATATATATATATATATATATATATGCTTTCGTAGATTTTCACGGGTACAGGAATGCAGGTTTTGGTGTCCTCGGGTGTCTTCCCGTGTAAAAGTTGGGGTGTCTAGGCGACGTTTCGACGAGGTCTCACTCGTCATCTTCAGGCTGGTGCTTTTGGCTTCTTGTTACTGGAACAGAGCAGGATCTCAGTGTTTGAGTTCCTATAAATACTGTTGAGGGGTGTGGTGTATAGCCTCCAATGTTCTGGGCAGAGAGGAAGTTCCCAGGCTAGTGTGCCTTTTCTTCTTTTGTTCCTTAATTGCTTAAGGGATATCTTGAGTGATTTCTTGAGTGATATCCTGAGTACCACTTAGGTGGGTCATTAGGTGTGGATTAGTTGCTAAAGCCTTTGTGTCTTGACCTCTTGAACTTTGTGAAGAGTTTTTCTGAGAAGATGGCTGTACTGCATTTAGTTGTGCTCTGGCTTGGCTTCGTGTATAGGGGCGAGCTGTGGTTTTGTGGCCTGTGCCAGCCAGATCTGTGTAGGGATTGCAGGGGGGTGCAGCATCCGGAGGTGCCACCATGGTTTGGCTACTGGATGGTGTCTGTAATTTATCTGTGGAGAGGGTCTGGGTTTGGGTCTGGTGTGGTTGATTGGTGATGGCGTTCTGTGTGTCTCTGGATCTGGTGTCAGTTTTTGTGGGGAGGGCTAATTTCCAGATGTCTGGCAAGCGGGATGTGTCGTCACGCTTGTTCATGTTGTGAGGGTGTTTCTCTATCTCGATGGCTTCCATGATTATTCTCTTGTGGTGATGTTCCATGTTAGAGAGCAATTTGGAATCTGCAAAATTAATTTCGTGTCCTGTTTCTTTCATGTGTTGGAAAAGAGAGGAAGTTTTTTCTTCTTTTTTGACGGCATTCTTGTGTTCTGCGATACGTGCATTTATTCGTCTGTTTGTTTGTCCAATGTACGTGGCTGGGCAGACTTTGCAGGGTATTTCATAGACCCCTTGGTTTTCCAACTGGATTTTATCCTTGGGGTTTCTGAGGATATTGGCTATTTTTTGGTTGGCGCAAAAGGCTGTTTTGATATTGTGTTTATGGAGGATTTTGCTAATTTTATCTGTAGTGCCCTTGATATAAGGAAGGAGGGCCATGCCATTGTTTTCTTCTGTGTCTTGGTTTTTGGGGGGTGTTTCTTTTTGGATTAGCTTCGTAACCCTGTTTTGCTGGTATCCATTGGCAATTAACACATTTGAGAGATTCTGTAACTCAGTTGTCTCATCTCCAGAACCAAACGCCTGGCTGACAAAGACCACTTGACAACTGAGTTACAGAATCTCTCAAATGTGTTAATTGCCAATGGATACCAGCAAAACAGGGTTACGAAGCTAATCCAAAAAGAAACACCCCCCAAAAACCAAGACACAGAAGAAAACAATGGCATGGCCCTCCTTCCTTATATCAAGGGCACTACAGATAAAATTAGCAAAATCCTCCATAAACACAATATCAAAACAGCCTTTTGCGCCAACCAAAAAATAGCCAATATCCTCAGAAACCCCAAGGATAAAATCCAGTTGGAAAACCAAGGGGTCTATGAAATACCCTGCAAAGTCTGCCCAGCCACGTACATTGGACAAACAAACAGACGAATAAATGCACGTATCGCAGAACACAAGAATGCCGTCAAAAAAGAAGAAAAAACTTCCTCTCTTTTCCAACACATGAAAGAAACAGGACACGAAATTAATTTTGCAGATTCCAAATTGCTCTCTAACATGGAACATCACCACAAGAGAATAATCATGGAAGCCATCGAGATAGAGAAACACCCTCACAACATGAACAAGCGTGACGACACATCCCGCTTGCCAGACATCTGGAAATTAGCCCTCCCCACAAAAACTGACACCAGATCCAGAGACACACAGAACGCCATCACCAATCAACCACACCAGACCCAAACCCAGACCCTCTCCACAGATAAATTACAGACACCATCCAGTAGCCAAACCATGGTGGCACCTCCGGATGCTGCACCCCCCTGCAATCCCTACACAGATCTGGCTGGCACAGGCCACAAAACCACAGCTCGCCCCTATACACGAAGCCAAGCCAGAGCACAACTAAATGCAGTACAGCCATCTTCTCAGAAAAACTCTTCACAAAGTTCAAGAGGTCAAGACACAAAGGCTTTAGCAACTAATCCACACCTAATGACCCACCTAAGTGGTACTCAGGATATCACTCAAGAAATCACTCAAGATATCCCTCAAGCAATTAAGGAACAAAAGAAGAAAAGGCACACTAGCCTGGGAACTTCCTCTCTGCCCAGAACATTGGAGGCTATACACCACACCCCTCAACAGTATTTATAGGAACTCAAACACTGAGATCCTGCTCTGTTCCAGTAACAAGAAGCCAAAAGCACCAGCCTGAAGATGACGAGTGAGACCTCGTCGAAACGTCGCCTAGACACCCCAACTTTTACACGGGAAGACACCCGAGGACACCAAAACCTGCATATATATATATATATATAGCCTCTCAATTGTACATGTCCTAAAAGTTTTCCTTCTGCACATGTAAAAGGTTTGAATTCTTCCCCATCTGTCAGAGGGCTTGGTAGCTCCACTGAAGAGTGGTACAGGAATCTTTTAAATAAATAAAAATATGCTGTCCAGGGACACAGTTGTGCCTCTTAGGGAAATGAGAGCATCATCCTTGGTGGCACAAAATTAAAACCAACAACCAGAAAAGCAGTGTACTTGCAGCCCTTGAGGTTCTGAGTTAAGTTCTTGATTGTGATCTGCAGGTGCTGCTATTAACCCATGATGTACACTGTCACGTCCCATCAAACAAAGAGAGCATTTGGGGTACGCCCTGCTTGCCCTGTTCTTTTCAGCTGAGTCTACAGAAAGAGCACCCTGAGTCGAAACTTCCAAGTGCAAACTACACAGCACTTTTTCCAGTGAAAGAGCTTTAAAATGTATAAATCCAACCACTAATACAAAAACATGGGGGTCCAATAAAATATTGGCATCCAAGAGAAAGAAACTTGTGGCTCCGAAGGCACATAAAATGGCTGAATCATTAATAGCCCTTAACCAGATATTTTATGAGGCAGGAAATTGAAATTCAAAGCTTTTGGCTAATGTGCTATGGAACAAACAGGACAAGCACAAAAAATAAATAAATCCGTACACAACAGGGGGAAAGTAGCCTTACCTATGACCAGGAGCAATTAATTCTACCTTTTTTACATATTATTCTAAATTAAATCAATTCCCCCAAAGCCAACAATTATTGGCTCAATTTGGAAGCAACCAGGCTGGGTGGGAAGATAATCTGGGTGCAACGCTTCTTTAGATTCATGGTTTTCTCAATAAAACACATGCAGAACCCTTTTACTAGAAGCGCCTTCCAAGTGTGGAGGGGTTGGCAGAAATCCTCCTCTCTGGTGCGTTCACTGCTGCTCCCTTTGATATATCACCCTGTAGTGAAATGCGAGAATCTAAGAAAGGGTATAGTATTGTGGAAAGCTAACAGCTAATTTTGGCTTGAAAAGGCTTTTTCAAGAATGGAAAAACGGGACCAGAAGAACAACTTGTAATAGACAAAGGGACCTGGGATGTGAATGGGTACAAGTTCACCAGTTTTACCATTTGCTACTAGATTCCCAACATAAAACTGCATTCCTGCAGGATGCTTATGTAATTTGAAAAGCTAATTTTATCATCTATTCTTATCTGTAAAAGTCAAAAATGTATAATGGGTTAGTTGGCAAATTGATAGGTACTCTAGGTGGACTGAAATGAGTTTGGGAATCAGATATGGGCCAAAATATTAGTGAATTGCAATGGAAGAAGATTGGGTCAACTAAACCAGCCTAATTTATACCTTCCTTCATTAGGGGAAATAAAATTAAAGTAATACAAAGCTGGTATAGGATATGGTTACCAGAGGTCCCTGTTTCTTGGGGACAGTCCCCGGATTTACAAATCTGTCCCCGGATTTACAAATCTGTCCCCGGAATGTTCCCTGGATTTTATTTAACGTCCCCGGATTTATATTTTAAGTGTTGTAAATTTATTAGTAGGGAATGAATGTTGAGTGATTGGTTCAACGGCGCAAGACACATCATATGGGGACTGCCGGCGAGGCAAAATGGCGGGCGCCACGGCAGCAGGCAACTCCTGAAGCCAGCCAGAGCCAACTACGCTACCAGGCTGGGTCCGGGCTGCTGAGAATGCCACTGCCATTGCTGAGGGGGAATCGGGGACGCCCAGGGCATCAACTAGGGGAACCGTTGACACCCCCCCTTGTGACCCAAATCGAGCCAGGTGCGAGAGCGCCCGGCCACCTGGCCGACTGCCCAGCGGCGCTCTGGGGCCAGGAAAACCCCGAAGCCAATGCAGGGGGAAGGAACAGGGAGAGAGAGAAAGAGGAAGGAGAAAAAAGAGGGGAGCCCTGACCTTACTGTGCAGCTGCTGCTGCCGTTTAGGAGGAGAAGTAGGAGAGCACCAACATGTGGGCGAGCCCAGGCCCGGCCCGAGCCTACTCCACGGCAGCTAGCGCTCCAAGAGAGCAGGCCGGGGCCAAGAGGAAGGCTGTGCAACAGAGGAGATCACAGAAGAGAAGATATTACGTCTTTTAAAAAAAACAAACAACTTTTAAAAAGTAACTTTTTTCTCCCTTTTTTTTTTTTAAAAAAAGAAGAAGTTTCCCCGGATTCTTTGAAAAAAATCTGGTAACCTTAGTATAGGACACTGGTTCAGCTTTCCCATATGACATCTGGGATTGCTCCATTATGTTGGAAGGGATGTGGACACAAAGAGACAGATCACCATCTTTTGTGGGGCTGCCCAGATAGCCAGATATTCTGGGGACTAGTACATTAAGGAATACCTAAAATAATGCATGAATCAATGGATTTCACAGCTCACTTGGCATCCATGCTGGTGGCAGCAAGGCTATTGATTGTTCAAACGTGAAAGTCCCTGCAAGGCCTAAACTTGGACTTATATTGTAAAAAAAAAAATTGTCTATTTTATTTTATTTTATTTTATTTTTGCAGTATGATGGCAATTTATCCCTAAATTGGTTGCATGGTGCTTTCAAATTGCTCTGTTTTCTTTTGAACCACGTCAGCAAGGCTAAGAGGGGAGTCTTGTCATCTGGGCAGCCCAGAACCTCCATACACACAATCCAGGCTTGCGCACCAGGGGAAGCCACTTCGGAGCTGCTAACACTGCAATTTGACTTCACACTCGGAGGCACACTCCGTTGTCTCTTGAGACAGACACAAACCAGCAACAACAACAATGAATGAAACTGGACTTGAAGACAAGATGGCAGCAGCTTCTCATGTCATGAATATAAGGGCTTTACTCCTGCGTGGTCCAGAGTTAACTAATAGAATTGAGTTAACTAATAGACTGTCACCTGTTTAATATAGCAATAAAAACCATTTAAAATGAATAAATCCTACATAGAGAAGAAAAATTGTTACTTCCAGAGTCTGGGTGAAATTTTCAAAATCCCTTTTTTTTAAATTTCCATGTCTGGCAAAAGCAAATGAATATCCTATTCACCTCTCCTTTTCCACTGCAAAAGCCTCAGCAGTGCCTGCCCCAAACAGCTGTTTCCCTGCGCATCAGATAAGTGTCAATGGGCCTTAAGATTCTTTATCAGAAGACCATTCACAACCAGCCGTGAAGCATATTTCAGTCCCCAAATTGGGGGGGGGGGGTAGCCATTTAGATTGCCTTGCCAGCACTGGAAGAATTGCACCGGCCTGCACCCACCCCCACCCACCCCAGAAATTCTTGCAGGGTAAAAGTTCAAGAAAAGAATAGTGTGGAATTGTAGGCACTCGAAGAATAATCCTAGCTTGCCCTCCTCATTAAATGCTTAAAATGTTGCAAAGCCTGGAATCTACATGGCCTGGGAACTTTTCAAACAAGAGAAAATTGGCTCTGGACAGCAACTGGCAGCGAGTGGCTTTACAGAACAGAACCCAAGAGCAACTTTCTCCATCCTGCTGTCCTCCAGATGCTTTAACTACGGCTCCAAATTGCATTGGCCACGCTGTCAGAGGCTGTTGTGAGTTGCAGTTCAAAGAACTGGAAGGCACAAAGTTGGGGAAGGCTATCCTAAAACAGTCAGTGAAGATAGCAATGTCTATCTCAGCACCTCCTAAGCACTCAGCATGTCCTTAGTAAGCAATTTAGCAATGGATGCTCTGGTATCAAGTTTAAATGTGAAATAATAATAAAAAAAATGCCTTTGGGAAAACTGCACAAGGAAAGCAGTGACTGAAGTGATAGCTGACCAGGAGGGGCTACACACAGGTGCAAATCACATCACCTGGGGTAACTTAGCTAAATGTGCATCTCAGCTCCTTGGCAGAAGAGCAAGATAAGCATGTAATAATGTGCATATTTTATTAGCAGAGTCCCACTCTAGCGATTATGAGATACGCAGCAACACTTTCTCTTTGGTGGCTCCCTAAGGTTTTGGTGCAGATCCAACTTGTGAAATTTGCTTTTGAAAAGACTCAACCTTCTATTGCATATACAGCAAGGACTGCTTAGCTAGTTTTCGCTTAAAGCAGGAACCCCCTCAAATGGGGTTCACACTGGAGCCAGTGTGGTGTAGTGGTTAAGAGCGGTAGTCTCGTAATCTGGGGAACCAGGTTCGTGTCTCCACTCCTCCACATGCAGCTGCTGGGTGACCTTGGGCCAGTCACACTTCTTTGAAGTCTCTCAGCCCCACTCACCTCACAGAGTGTTTGTTGTGGGGGAGAAGAATGTTAGCTGCTTTGAGACTCCTTAAAGGGAGTGAAAGGCAGGATATCAAATCCAAACTCTTCTTCTTCTTCTTTTCCCAATCAAGCATGTAGCCTTGGTGTCTCATGTGCAAAACAAACATCAAGGAGTTCCCACTCCGCAAACGTAACTGTTCTTATCAGAATAAGCTTACTACTTCCTTGTGTGTACCTACACACTGTGAAGGAAACTATGTGATGCAGCTGGTCTCAGGAAGTGGAAAATAACATCCAGAAATACTATAAAAAAAAAACTCCAAAGGGCGGGACAGGATTCTGCCTCTTTCCAGTTAATCCTGGCTGTTGACACACTTGCCTCACTTGGCACCTCTCTGGTTTGTCACACAGCCAGCTCTTGCTCTTTGAGGATTTTATTATCCCTCCTTACACCATCCAAGCTCAGCCTTCCAATACAGAAAGCCAATTCTCTGCTTTCTGCCGCTTCTCTTACTCTCAGGCTGCCTCCTGCATTGCAGCTGGTGGCTCTCTTGCATTATTCCCAAGGCACACACCTGATTCTCTCCCTCGATCACTGCTGCGTGATCACAACTTTTGTACACTGTATGCTCCCAAAGACAAGAGTAAAATGTAAACATGGAATTATATTTTGCAGTAGGGATGGGCCACCTCAAATGTGTGACAAAAATGAGTCAGCTCCTTAGATGAAACAATCTATTTGCAAACCGTAAGCCTTTAAAAAGAAATCATTTGTTCAACTTTCTCTGTGCCCTTTCCCAAAGAACACATTTTACTTCACACTAGAACAACCTCGAATAGTGAAAGAAACTTTCAAGCCGCACAATCAGAATAGAGGAAAGGTTATTTCTAAAGCTATCTCAAGAACATATATGTTGCTATGGAGAAGGCTCATGTTGCTTAGCTAAAAGAAATCTGGGCACTGATTACATTTGCAAACCCTGGACACTCTTCCACAAGATCTGCTGTGTCACTTTCAGGCGAATTGGGGCTGGGAGTGAGCTGCAAGCCTGACCGTGAGAGTCTTTTACTCAACAAATAAACTACAGCATGAAAGGACGACCTGTTTAAAAATAAACTACAAGGGAAAGGAAACTGAGAGGGTGAGGGGTGAGCAAGACACCTCACTGTGTCAAAGGAGGATGACAAGGATGTTTTGGTCCTGCTCCTTTGCAACAAGGAAAAATGGAAAGGTCTTCTTGAATGTGAGATGTGATAAACAGTGGTCCATGCAGCACCATCTCCAAACACAGCCACTCAACATCCTCCTGCTCAGTGTGGGGTCTGGCACAGGCCTCCCCACAGCATAGCACTGGAGAGATTCAAGACTGTACTCAGTGCTGCTGTTCTACTTGTGCAACAGACTTCTGCATTGGAACTTTCCATTCCTCCCCTTCCCCCAGCAGTCTCCTGTGCACCCTCAAAATCTGCTCCAGGGGGTTGGGGGATACCACAGGGGAGATTCTGAGTGTGCATGAGGGACAGTATGTGTGGTGGTGGAGACAATGCTGAGCACTCAGATGAACTTGTGCTAGAAGCCTAACACCCTCCAATTCATGCACAGCTTGACTGGATATTCTTGATATTTATGGTTCCATGAAACATTAGACTTACTTCCAGAAACCAGAGGGCCATCCAGCAATCGGTCAATGAGTGTGTGATAAAAGAAATAAGCTACACAGGTTTCTCTTTTAATACACAGACATGCTTTTTCAAAACTCTAGAAGACAGTAGCCTTTGCAATGAAACAAGATATACAGTGGTACCTCGGGTTACATACGCTTCAGGTTACATACGCTTCAGGTTACAGACTCCGCTAATCCAGAAATAGTGCTTCAGGTTAAGAACTTTGCTTCAGGATAAGAACAGAAATCGGGCTCCGGCGGCGCGGTGGCAGGAGGCCTCATTAGCTAAAGTGGTGCTTCAGGTTAAGAACAGTTTCAGGTTAAGAATGGACCTCCGGAACAAATTAAGTACTTAACCTGAGGTACCACTGTACATGTAACCCTTGCAGAGGACTGATCTAAAATCTGTTGTGGCTCTAGAGAGATTTGTGCATGCACCATTTTAACCTTGCTCAAAACCAGTCCTGCACTTGAAATGGAAAAAAAAATGACCCAGAGACCTCTGGGATATGCTTCCCACTTTGTACATCTTGCCCCCTCCACATGTCCCTCTCTCCATGGTGAATTACCATGCTTCAGAATTCTCGTCTCAGCCTTGGGTCTAACTCAAATTGGTAGCTGTTATATTTGAAATTAAGAACGCATGTTTGCACCTTAAAAAGATCAGAAGTGCTCAGATACATTTCAAAAAGATGCCACCAAAACCCAGAACTTTAACATGTCCTTCACATACAGGTTTGCTTCTTATTCACGTGACACCATCCACCACCACCACCGGTAAGCAGCGTGTTCGCATATGCTCATAGCTTGCATTTCTTTGCCTCTTCACCTCCCATCACCTCTGATCATTGTCCATGCTGGCTGGGGGTGATGGGCATTGTAGTCCAAAATGTCTGTAGAGCACCACACTGGCTACCCCAGTACTAAAAACTCCATGAGCCCGGCCTCCTCCAATCTAAATTGGGGGGGGGGGGTTGGAGGGGTGTTATCTACTTTTCTCTGTGTTCTACTTTCTTTAGTGAGTGTTTTGCTTTCGGGGATGGCACTGTTGAGCATCACTAGTTTTTATTTTGCAAAATGGAAATTCCACAACAATTTCTTACATTTTTTCCCCTAAGCCCAAATGTTTGGCGAACCTTGAATTGTGGCGGGCACACCTTGGGTCATCATCCTGGAGACCTAGAACCAATCAGGGCTGGGTGGAATGTCAAACAGGAAGGGGTAGAGAGTTAAATGATAGAACCTGGGCAAGGCTTGGAAGGTGTTTGGGCTAGGGAATTACCTTGGTAGATGGGGGCTTGCTGGGCAGGACAAACCAAATGATTTCCCTCAAGGGTAGGAAAAGATTCTAGAAGGGGCTGGGGGCATTTGACCACTTTCGTAGATCAAATGGTCATTCTAGGAGGCACAAGTTTAAAGTAGGCATTTTAAGTAAGGTTCTTAATTTCTTCTGTAAAGTGATTTTGACTGAAACAAAGTGTTGTGCCTTAGAAGAGTAAACACAAAGCTTTAACCCTCATTGAGTGTGCATAAATAAAAATCCAGTTTTGTTTACAACGTGCCTCAGCCTTACTTTGATCCTCTGGTTAAGGGATAAGTGGTCAAAGCTTTTCCTTTCATGTTATTAAGAAACCTTGCTGCTGGATATTAGAAAACACTACAACATAGACCTCTTAAGTGTTACTGACAGGGAGCATTTAAGTTTTAAAGCACCCGGTCACATTACCTCGCTCCCATTGTTGTAAGCCAAAAATGGCTTATCTCCAGAGTTTGCCACAGTGATTATTGTTAACAATCAGTGAAAGTGCTGAATAGTTACCCAGGCATATGTTAATATGTTGAATATTTTCATTCAGCTGTATCTCTATGGTGTTTTCCTAATAAACATAAGTTATTTTAATGAGAATGGATTTTGAAGAGAAGCCTTAAAACATACACTTTTGGTCCTTTAGTGAGCCAAGCCTTGCATTTTAGAGAAAAGCAGTTGGTTAGAACAGGCCACATGCTATTCTATAAAATATCTCTAATGGTTATTACTGTTCCTCTCCCTGAAACAGAAGACTGAATATAGAGGGAAATCCTGCTAGATGTCAACATGAAAATATTTTGGTTTGGGCTCCATGAATTATGGTAACTTTTGAATCTACTGTAGCCACACAGAAAGATCCACAATGGCAGCTGCCAACTATACCACTGAAGTAATGTTTGAATTAGTCTTTAGTTGAATACTTGGCTTGAAAAAACAAAAAACAAACGCAGGATATTTTGAAGGGCTGGAACAATTTTGCTTTCTCCAAAGTGGTACATTTCCTTTTTTAAGATCTGCACAGATCTAGATATCAGATGGGCACAATGCCATTTGGACATGGGGTCCACAGTGGAATGAAGGGGGGGAGCAGGATTCTCCCTATGCCACACCATTCCTGCATTCTGATGTGTATCTTGCGGCTGCCTCCTCTCTGTTTCCTATTCCAGAAGCTAAGGGAGGTGCAGACATGGCCTATTCATACCCTAAAAAGCAACGCTTTTAATTTTATCCAGTTTTCAACAAATGCAGGCCAAGAATCAAGACCAGGATATTTGTGGGTTCTGTTATTTGCTGTGGAATCTCCCCTCCTTGGAATTCTCACAGGCCCTAACAGCCCAGTTTTTGGGTACAAGCCTGCAGTTGTGTTGCTTACCCATTAATAAGCTTGGTGGCACCTTAAACAAAAGACTTGTGTGTGTGATGTGTGTTTGCTGTTAACAGGTAAACATGGCTGCCCCTCTGGAATTCTGTGCCCATTGTTATCTTGAGCTACTCATTCACATTTTTAGGCACTGGTCCAAGTGCCTTGATTATCGCTGAAATAATTTGCGGTCCAGTTTTCAGTAATAGCACCTATTATTGTTTCTGCAAGCATTCATAAGCTGCAATGTAAATTATAGGTATTCAGCTATGACAACTGTTGGAGAGGTGTTGAAAGAGGAACTACATTTAAACATCAAATTTAGGTTGGTTTATTTTTTCAAGCAGTTCAAGATGCGGACTGTTCTCAAACAATCTCTCCTAGCTTGGAGCTACTTGAACACTTTCAGATTTATATTTTCCTTGTTTTACAACACCCCCTATGGTAGATGGATGCTGTCTGACAAGCGAGTTTAGAAAACCAAAAACTGTCGGAAATTGAATGCTTGCATTATTTTTTAGCATGATTCATTTTACTTCCCTTCTATGATGAGGCAAACGTCCATGACTACAAAGTACTTAGAGAATAACTCAACTGAGGATTCAGAGTCTTTACCATTTCCAGTCCTGAGGCTCTCAGATCATTAGATACATCAGTCTGGGCTTCAGCCAGTACCGCATCTGCCTCTGGTGAAAATCTGCATGAGTATTCAATCTAAGGCAGCACAAGCCCAACTCTTCTGTTTTGTGTTTCCTGCATTCCCCCAGCTGCTCCTAAAGGCAGACTTTCCTCCATTTCCTTTAGCCTATTTGAGGCTAAGGAGACTTTGCTTGCTGACCACAGTCTCTCATATTGCATGCAGTTGGATCTTGAAGCAATGAATATCCAGTCAGAAAGAGAAATTTTATGTCTAAGTATGTGCAGCTGCCATTTTATCAATACCTCAATGAGATGCTATACTCCAAAACTACCCACAAGCATGGGCCTCTATGCATATTCCAATAAGAATCAAATGTGGATTTGACCCCTGGCTTCCATAGGAGCCAGCCAACAATATAAATGCAGAAAGGAACAAACCTTCTGGCTAAGACGCAAGTCGAAATGTACTTTCTTCCTACCCATCTTCCTTTTGTACTTTCTTCCTACCCATCTTCTTACACAAAGGTCTCCATCCTCAAGAAAGACTCATTTGGTTCCCAACCATAATATTGACACTGAGTGACTTTGTGATATGGGCTTCTCCAAACTACAGTTCTCAAGTCTTTGAGTTTTCCTCTTTCTTGTGAAAACATTGCTAAGCTTCTGGTGTCAGAAAACACTAGGAATTCCTGTCCAGGAACTTCAAAGTTAGCAACTGTCTGTCTTGGGAGGCAATGGAGGAATGCATCTTTGGAGGTGAAATCAAACTGTTGGAAGGTTACAGCACCTACTGTGGCTGTAGAGACTGGTATGTGAGAGACATGTTTGGTTGTAGCTGGGGTAGATTAAGGCGTCTGGTTGTGTTGCTGCACATGCACCATGGTGCTCCTCCTCTCTGCGTTCCTCCCAGCAGTCATTCCTCCTCTGGCCACTGCTATAGATGCACAACCTGTCTTCAGGCACTGTGTTCTTCTGAAAGGGATTCCCACACAGCAGTGGTAACGTTGCCAACCTTCATGTCACATTTGTACACATCTTTGTAATGCAACAAAACACATCAGCAGGGCTTCAATACAATTGTTTACAAATTAAAGACATTTAAAACATCTGAGAACAATTACATATCCTCCCAGCTAATAATCTCAGGGTCTCCAGGAACGGTGTATTTCAGCCATCAAATGCCTCAGTAAGCAAGTAGTTTTTTTAAGTTCTCTTGAATGTTAGTAAAGATGCAGACAGATGCACCTCATTGGGGAGGGCAATGCATTCTACAAATGAGTAACCACTACAGAGGAGGACTTGACATAGATCAATTGCCAACTGAGAGGCATAAAGCAGTGGCAGCACCTACAGGGCATCCCACATTGGTTGTAGCATGCAAGATGGTTGACACAGGATGGGACACTATTTTAGGTACTTTTTATGGCTGTGTGTGCTTACACTTGAATTGGATCCAGTAGTTCACTGTAGATCTGACAGTAGCCAAACTTTTGGGGGATTAGAGATGGCAAGTGAATGGCTAGGTGGGGAGTGTATTTCTAACATGCAATCGACCCTAGTCCATATAGCATTACACTGCTGAGGAAACAGAATTGACATTTGCAGAGCAGGCATTCCAAATATGTATGTGCTTTAGCCACTCCTAAGCTTACTAGTTCAAGCTCTGCAGACCTGACAGATTCAACCGGAATCACCCCAGTTGAGAGTGAGAGCAACAGGAAACAACTCAATCTGTATCTTGGAAGTGCTAGCCCTGGTTGACAGAGTTTGGGCAACTTTACAAGCACATGGAACACCTGGAGCATCTTCCCTTGCTCTCATTCATGCTACCTGCTCTGAGATATGATCATCCTGCTCCGAAGCTGGCTAAAGAAAACAGAGCCTTGACAGCTGAAACAAAGCAGGCTATGGTTGTTACAACTTTCTCCTGGGAGCACAGAGGGGGAGGGGCTCATAGCTCAGCAGCAGGGTGCATGTTTTGCATAAAAAAGGACCCTGGCATATCCAGTTCAGAAGGCTCTCAGAGAGCAGGGCTGTTTCCTGGCTGAGACCTTGAAGAGGCACTGCAAGTGGGTGCAGGCACTGGCTAGATGGAGTAACAGAACCATCAGGCTGTATCCAGCAGAGCCATCCCATTAGCACAGTGTAAGAAACCTTAGACACATGGGCCAACCTTGGACACCAAGGGATCCAGTTTGGCCCACCTGTCAAAGCAGCCTGCATTATAATGGCATCATGTGATTGATGGGAGGGCTGCCCCATTCCCTGTCAGAGTTGGCCCATAGGTTCCCCACTGCTGCATAAGCAAAAAGAATTCTGCCTGAGCAATAGGACTTCTTCTCATTCTCATCTTCCTGCTCCCCCCTCCAAATATGCTTTGGGGGATTGAGGGAACCCCCAGAACAGGATTTGGGGGAGGCAAAAGAGGGAGGAGAGAGAGAGAGAGAGAGAGAGAGAGAGAGAGAGAGAGAGAGAGAAAGTCCTGCTGTGCAAACAGAAGACATTGCACTAACAGAACAACTTAGCTGGCTACAACCCAGTTTTTAACCTGCCGTGAGCTGCATTTAATGTTCTGTAAGAGTGGTAGGTTGCTACTTGGGAGGACCATATATTATTATTTTCATCTCATTTCATTTAAAAAATATATATACCCAATCTTTTAGGAGAGCTCCCTTCAACATTACAACATTTAAAAGCAAAACATCTTAATCAGTAAAAGCAATAAAACAACATAAACAACACACCTAAAAAGTTCTTTTAAAAATCACACAGAAGAAAAAAGAACAAAATGAATGGGAGAGAAAAGCAAGCCACACAATGACATCCAAAAATGTTGCAAACTTCTAATAAATACACTAGTACATAGTCAACTGCCTAATGTGCTTTGGCAAAGTGAACATAAGAAAAGCCCTGCTGGATCAGACTAAAGCTGGATCTCAGCCAGCATTCTGCTCCCACAGTGGCCTACCTGGTGCTTATGGGAACCCCAAAAGCTGGAAGTGAACACAACAGCACTCTCTGCTCCTGCAGTTCGTATTCACCATATTGCCTTCAATACTGGAAGTGATTATAGTAGCCTTTGATAGCGAAAAGGAGCAGAGAGGCCAAATAAAAATCAACAGCAAATTTTACACCTAGGCTTGCTCAGGTGAATTCAGTGGAGTTTCCAATTGTTTAGCTGATTCCTGCAGCTGTGCTTTAGCAATAACTACTTTATGCAGTTATTATCAAGAGATAATGTTCATCGTCATGCTGTAAAAAGCTTCACCTGCTGATTTCTGCACAACAAGCTGCTGTTAAGGGTGCAAGACCAAAGCTGGCTGGTTTTTCCTTCCTATTCAGTTGGCAGTTCTGCTGGATTTTCATGTACATTTTGGCATGCGTTATATGTGCTGCATTTCATAAATGAGTGTTCCTGGAAATGATCTGTTCAAATGTGTGCTACATACATAGCAAGAGACAGCACACAGAGGAGAAAATACGGATGCTGACATGTATGCAACTTTGCCCCCATTTCTCCACAACCACCTATATTACTTCATTCTCACAACCTTTCTGTTCTTGATCCCTAGGACACTTGCACACTTTGACAACCCAGCCAGGCATTGCTTCCCACCCAATGCCAAGATCCCTCACCCGCCATCCCTGTTCTTACACCTTCTCTTACTCAACTCGGGAAATAAGTCATGATCAAAGCTCTTCAATGGATTCTATCATCCGCCACCTCTCTGAAGAATGTGGAACTCAGTCCAAAGAATCTCCATGTGGCAACTGGGAGCCAATAAAGTACCCAGCAAACAAAAAAGGTGCACATGGGACCATCCCAGCCTGAACTACTGAGACACACAGAGAGAGCTGTTACTATGTTCTAGAGGATAAAATGTTGGGTTGGTGTCATGTATGAAAACAAAGAAGTGCTTCTAAGCCTCTCCTGTACTTATTGTGGTACAGGTGAAAGACCAACACACAGCAGAAAGATACTGGCCAAGGTTGTGTGTTCACATTCTCATTGTTAACCAACTTAAGCTGGAAACATGTATACACACACATACACACAGCACTTCCAGACTGCCATTATTTTCAGGTATGATACAACATCTTCTAACCTCCCCACAAGCATTTCAGAATGAATGCTCCTTAAAACCACCCATGTTGCCTGATTCCCCTGCAAACAAATCACTATGAATGAAACAGGTCTTCTGAAAGCGCCCATACACACAGAAGCTTCAGGTGTGGAGGCAGACTTGGCTTTCTTTGGAAAAACAGGGTTCAAAACCTAACTCTTCCCTCGACTGCCTGGCCTATGGATGCGACTCGCTCGAGCTGCACTTTCTCAGCCTCCATTGTTCATCTGTAAAATGGGAACATTAAAGTCCCACCTCCAAAGATTATTGGGAGGTTAAATAAGAAAAGAAAGCCGGCATCAAATGTGATTTTTTTTTTCAAAGGGGGGGGATGCTTTCTACTGAGTGAGGTGATAATCATAAGCTTACCTTTAGATGAGAGGCGAAGTCGAGGCACGCTGCCCTTCGTGGCACCGCAGCCGGCAAAGGGGTTGCAGATGAGCCACCACCAAGTCGCCAGGCCAGCCAAAATGTATCCACCTTTCATGGTCCCTCGCTTTGCCTCTCGCAGGGAGGCAGCCACTTCTTCCCGTCAGTTCAGAGGGGTTGCCACCCTGACCCCGCTTCTCCCGTCGCGACAGGGACGCCCCTCAGTGCGCCGCCGGCGGCCTGCTAGAAGTGGCGGCTCCCGCAGCGCGCGCTTTCTCCCTCTACACACTAAACGAGCGCGACGCGCCCTCAGGAGTTCGAGCCGGCCGCGCGTCTCCAGCAAAAGTTTTATACAGGCAGGGCTCCACCCAGCTTCTCAGCAAGGCGATCGCCAGAGACCCAGAGAGCTGAGGCGGGGAAAGGACGCGGGAGGGAGGCGCGGCCCGCCTTCAAGGACTTCCCGCCAGCCGCACGCGCCTGAGGCGACTAAGCTGCCCCACCGAGCGAGCCACCCCTCAGGGTGTGGGTGTATTTGTGCATGTGTTACATTTCACCTCAGTGCTGCCCACTCTCTCCTTCCGCTGAGACGGGAAAGCAACTGCCAAGTTAAATGACTCCCTGCTGTAGCTCCACGCTGACTGACTGCTGTCCATTCTCACGAAAGGGGGATAGAGTTGATCCCTGGAATTGGGTTTGGGGATCTAATCTCCTGTAATATTTCCCTACTACACACATCCCTCTCCATGCCTGCAACGGTTTTTCCATCCCAAAGAATGCACTCCCCACACCCGTTCCGCCATCTGAAAAATAAATATATTGATTCCCCACTCTAGCCAAATGGACACAGTCCAGCAGTGTCTCTCAGGTTCTCCTTGCTGCCAGATGTGTCCATTTGAACTGCCCCCGTTACCTGCTCCTTTTTGTTTCTCGCACTGATCTCACTTTACACACATCCTGAGCTGGCGCTGGCGCCTGTTCCAGATAAAACGGAGCAGAGAAATGGGATGCCTAAGAGTGGCTTGCTCTTTAAAAAACATATTGATACCCATTTTTGAACCTGACCAGCCTGGTCACCACAGCAAAGCGACAGAATGGAAGAACATGGAGCCACTACCAGGGCTGCCTGACTCATACGTTGACCACAAGTTGGCCTTATTTCCAAGTAAATATGCATTGGCCAAGGAAGGCTGGTCCATTTGGGCAGATGGGGCACTGCCCCACCATCTCAGACGGGCCCCACCTGCCTGCAATTTACATGTGTGTAGCATCAAGTAGGAGGATGGGGGCAAAACTGCCTTCTTCCCCATCAACCCCAATGGGCACCAGTCACCACTTTGCATAGGATGAAACTGCATGGTGTAAACTACCTTGAACACATTAATTTTTTTAAAAGGAAGTGACTGTGGAGAAATGGTGAACTGCAGGTCCAGTGGCCCATGCAGACTATCATCCTCTTTCTGACATTGGCCAAGCCCAGACACTTAAAGATTTTGTAACAGCATGGGTTTCTAACAGAAGACTCCATTCCAGCATCTTCTTCATTATTTCCTTCAGCCTCTAAAAGCATTAGATCATGGAAAACAACAACAAAGAAACCCTGAGCTTCTTACCTATTAGCCACAGATACCACATTTGCTTCCATCTATTGAATTGGTATCCCACCCTTTCTCCCAAAGGAACCCAAGTCTATTGAAATCGTTTTAGTTACACCAGAGATCAGGGAAGGTGCCACTAAGGCCAAGAGGATGCCAGTGTGGTTAACAAGCAGTGCCAAGGAAGGCGTTAGAGGCAAGAAGGCTTCCTTCAGGAAACTGAAGCCTTGCCCGTAAATGGTCTGGACTTACCAGTAAGTGTTAGGCTGTGAGTTGGCCAGGTTTGCTGATGTCACCATATTGTTCAGGGTGGTAAGAACAAAAAGGAACTGTGAGGTGCTCAAAAGTATTACTCCAAACCAGGCTAATGAGCATTAGAATGGCAAATGCAACTCAGTAGAAACAAGCATGAAGTGATGCACATTTGAGCAAAATAAATAAGTAAATCTCCAATTTCACATGTATGCTTATGGAGTCAAAAATATACTTGCATACAGTATTAGTGATGACCTTTCAGGAAAGACATCTTGAAGCCGTGATGGACAATTCAATGAAAATGTCAGCCCAGTGTGTGGCAGTGATGAAAAAAACGTAAGTTCCCTGTTAGGAATAATTAGGAAGGGGTTTGAGAATGAAAGTGACAGTATCATCATGCCATTGGACAAATCTACATGCAACTACATTTGGAATACTGTACTGTATACCAGAGCTTTTCCAAACTTTTCATGTTGGTGACACACTTTTTAGACATGCATCATTTCACGACACAGTAATTCAGTCTTACTAGCAAACAGGAGGTTAAGCTAACCCCTTTCCAGCCCCAGTAGGAGTGCCAGGAGTGTTCACGCAACACACCTACACACTGCAGCTGACACACTAACACGTCACGACACACAGTTTGGAAAGCTCTGCTGTATACAGTTCTGGTTGCCTCCCCTTTAAAAAGATACTGTAGAGCGGGAAAAGGTCCAGAAAAGGACAAGCAAAATGGTCAAGGGGCTGAACAATTCCACCCCAAGTAAAGACTGAAATATTTTGGGCTTTCTTTTTAGTTTAGAAAAAAATGACAGGTACCGGTAACTGGAAAATGATAGATGTGTATAAAATTGTTCATGGTGGCAGAGAAAGTGAACAGAGACACTTCCCACCCTACTTTCATAATGATAGAACATGGTGTCATTCAGTGAAGCTGAAAGTTGGAAGAGTCAAGACAGACAAAAGGAAGTACTTATTCACACTCTCCTGACCATTAGGTCAAGTTGTGGCCGACTCTGGGGTTGTGGCACTCATCTCGCTTTATTGGCCGAGGGAGCTGGTGTACAGTTTCCAGGTCATGTGGCCAGCAGGACTAAGCCGCTTCTGGAGAACCACAGCAGCACACGGAAACACCGTTTACCTTCCCACCGGAGCGGTACCTATTTATCTACTTGCACTTTGACGTGCTTTTGAACTGCTAGGTTGGCAGGAGCAGGGACCGAGCAACGGGAGCTCACCCCGTCACGGGGATTCGAACCACCGACCTTCTGATCGGCAAGTCCTAGGCTCTGTGGTTTAACCCACAGTGCCACCCACATCCCATACTTATTCACACAGCGCATATTTAAACTATGGAAAACACTAACACAAGATGTGCCAATGGCCATCAACTTGGATGGCTTTGAAAGCAATTTAAATAAGTTCATGGACGATAAGTCTGTCAATGGCTACTAACTTATGGACTTCTCATAGGCAGCTGATTGGCTGCTATGAGAACAGGATACTGGACCAAGATGGGCTCTTCTTATGGTCTTGAGACATTTTGGTTTTGTGAGCACAGGGAGTTATACAAAATGTTTTTGAGCCACAGTGCATCTTTGAAATTATTCGTCTAGTTATAACAAAGAGCATTTTCAACTATGTGGCTTTAAGAGAGTTTGATTGAATATGCTTCTAATACTTTTGCTGGCATTAAACTTTAATTGGCCACAATGCCCACTCAGATTAAAGCATTCTCTGTTCTGCATTACCGGTAGTCACACATTCACATTAATAGCAAGGAAAGTTCAGGGGCAAATTGTTCACTTGTGCAAATTGTCTAAGGATTCTTGCATTGTACTTCTTAGTTTCCTGTATATTCATCATACAGCTTGAGGGATATCTGCAACTGCCTGGGTTAATATAGAATAGGTCTTTTGTGCTGTTGGCAATGCTTTGTTTTTTGTGTGTGTTTTTCTTTTAGAAGGAAGAATTTTGGAAGGTATGTGCCTTAATGCTGCAATGACATAAGAAACTACACCCCCAGAAATTGTCCGTGTCGCATAACTGCTATAGCCAAAACAAATCTTGACCCCCCCTATTGAATCTGGTGACCCCAGAACAAGACTCCCTGCCCACCTGGTTCTTTTATTCCATCTGTCAGAGAAAATGGCTGCAATCCTATGCACACTTTCCTAGGAGCAAACACTGTTTAATACAGTGGGACTTACTTCTGAGTAAACATGCCAATCTGATATAGCAGTGGGACTGGTTAATTTATTGCAATCTACAAAGCCCTTTGCTGCCATTTGGGGGAGGGAGAAAAGAGACAATACTTACCATTGTTTCAAGTTACTATAAATATCATTAGACACCATGTGGTACCAAGATAAAATTTGGACTTGGGCCCCATGTTAACATTCATGGGTCCAACATCTGCACTGTCAGGCTCCAAATAAGAATGAAATTAGAAGGACTACACCAAAACAATGTTGAGAAACAGGCCAGCCAGTTTTAAAGTTGCCTGAGGAAATCCATTGCACTTTCTATTCTGGTGGGACGGGGGGATGGACAAGGGAAGAAAAGTTTTAAATAAGACTTCGGAACTGGAAAAGTTCAGGTCATCTCTTTATAATTGTGGAATATATTAAAAACTTTTTTTGCCAAGACATATTTTCTCTTTGACCCTAGTTCAGTTTCAGCAAGAATACGGAGAACCAGTGTGATGCGGTGGTTAAGAATATTAGTAAGACTGGGGAGATCCAGGTCCACAACCCCACTCAAGTCTAGAGCTCACTGGGTGTCCTGAAGCAGTCATTAGCTCTCAGCTAACTTACCATATAGGGACGTGGGTGGCGATGTGGGTTAAACCACAGAGCCTAGAACTTGCCGATCAGAAGGTCGGCGGTTCAAATCCCTGTGATGGGGTGAGCTCCCGTTACTCGGTCCCTGCTCCTGCCAACCTATGCAGTTCGAAAGCACCTCAACGTGCAAGTAGATAAATAGGTACCGCTCTGGCGGGAAGGTAAACGGCGTTTCCGTGTGCTGCTGTGGTTCGCTAGAAGCGGCTTAGTCATGCTGGCCACATGACCCGGAAGCTGTATGCCAGCTCCCTTGGCCAATAAAACGAGATGTCGGTCACGACTGGACCTAATGGTCAGGGGTCCCTTTACCTTTTAACTTACCATATGGCAGGAGTGGGGAGCCATTGACCCTCCAGCAAGGGTGCTAACTTGAATAAAATATTGAGGGTGGAGCAGGTAAGCCCCGCCCCACATAATCTTATGGCATGGCACACACACACCATTTGAATGGCAATGCCCATCAACCTTGGGGGGGCAGCCCCCTCAAATACTTTATGGGGGGGCAAAGGGACCTCCGCCCCTAAGAGTTGGTTTCTATGCCCTCCAGCCTGATCCAGTAAATCTGAAGTAGCCCAGTATACCTGAAGGAGCATCTCCACTCCTATCATTCAGCCTGGACACAGAGAACTAGCTCTGAGGGCCTTCTGGCGGTTCCCTCACTGCGAGAAGTGAGGTTACAGGGAACCAGGCAGAGGGCCTTCTCAGTAGAGACGCCCGCCTTGTGGAATGCCTCCCATCAGATGTCAAGGAAATAAAAAACTATCTGACTTTTAGAAGACATCTGAAAGCAGCCCTGTTTAGTGAAGTTTTTAATGTTTGATGTTTTATTGTGTTTTTAACATTCTGTTGGGAGCCACCCAGAGTGGCTGGAGAAACCCAGCCAGATGGGTGGGGTATAAATAATAAATTATTATTGTTTGTTTGTTTGTTTGTTTGTTTGTTTGTTTGTTTATTATCACTGTCATCGTTATCCAGCTCACTAAGTCTTCCCTGGTAGCTCACTAGTCCACCAACACAATTTAGTGCCCTACCTAATAAAACAAAAAAAAGTATGTAGATCCAGTTAAACCTCTGATGAGTAGGGAAGAGCCAATGCTCATCTTGTGGTACTAGGCTGGGAAGAGAGGCTGAAATCTCACCACATAACCCTCCACCAGGGTGGGAATATGGACTGCCCTTGCCCCTGTTCATCTCATTAATCATCTGATGAGCAGTGGGATGGACAATGCTTGCTCTTAGTGTGTGTGTGTGCGCGCGCATGCACACGCATGCACACACGCATTGGAACATTGGTCTCTCTGTCCCACTTTGGCCACACCCACTTTTGTCTTGGCCCCACCCTCTGATTGCTTGCACCTCCTGAGGGATTGGCCAAGAGCAAATATGGCCCATAGGAGGCTGAAAGGGGTTAGCCACCTTACAGGGTACCTGTGAGAATGAAATGGGCAAGGAAGATCCATCTACATCAACCTGAACTCCCTGCAAGAAGGGTCAGATTTTAACTGCAATTGTGTGTGTGTGTGTGTGTGTGTGTGTGTGTGTGTAATTTTTAAAATGAAAGAAGGTTTGGCTTGTGTCTCAAATGATGACTTGAGATGTTAATGCAAGCACTAGGAGCCAACCATGAATTCTCTGTTCTGCGTTACATAGATGTTAGGAGGCATAGATGCTTTAAAGGAAGGAAAAGGCTTTAAACAGATGTCAGGACCAGGCGAGGGAATACTGGAGGTCCAGCATGCAATCAATTACAGCATGTCATAGAGGAGGGAGTGCTAATTGAATTCAATTAGTTCAGGGCTTGCCCCAGGATCCCCAAGGAAGAGTTTAGGAAGGAGAGAGAGGTAAAGGATTTGTATTCCAGACAGGAGGAGCAATAGAGAGGCATCAAAGCTTGTGGAAAGGGGGAGACCTTAGCCATGTTAACAACTGCACAACTTCAGTGTGTGCCAGTAGCCCTTGGCCTTCTAGAAAAGGAGCAAGCTGTATGCTTTTGCAGTGAACAGTCCGATAATTAACATATTTATACTTGTCAAATAAACACAAACAGGCTGTCCTGGAGTAAGTGTATGAAAATGAGTCGAAAGAGGAAACTTCCTGTCTGCCAATATAGCTAGTAAATGTTCCCAGTAAAGACTCTGGCAGATAACTTTTACTTTATATTCCCTGGCCAAGATTAAACAGTAAGTGAATGAGGAAAACAACTGTGTGATCTTGCTGGTACTTAACCAAGATCTGGTGGGATAAATCTTGATGTTTAATTTTATACATCTACAACATCTGTATGCTGCTATTCTACTGTTCGCTGGCCCTCATGGCTGCATACAGCCAATAAAATACAAGTTGTTGTTGTTGTTGTTGTTGTTGTTGTTGTTGTTGTTGTTGTTGTTGTTGTTGTTGTTTGGGGGCAGCTGTGTTGGTCTCCTGCAGCAAAAGCAACAAAGAATCTTGTGGCACCTTAATAGCCAGCACATTTATTATAGCATAAAGTTTTGTGGATTAGAGTCGACTTCTTAAGATGGATGCAGTGTTGTTCTAAGACTTAGGACCTAAGTTGACAGGTATATATATCCGTAGGGTTGTAAGGGGTTGGGGGCAAATTGTAAGCAGCGAGGTCAGCTTACCAAAGCCAGAATGTTTGCATTACCTCCAACACTGCTTTGTGAATAGTCCACTGTAACAATTCTGCATACATTTAAACTTTAACATAATTGTCCAGGTCTGTAATTTTGGCATTTCATTTCCCTCTGACCTCACTGCGTGCAGACTCCCCAACCACACACATACATACCTGTCAGCTTAGGATAACACATCATGCATGTGATGAAGTGGACCCTAGTTCACAAAAGCTTGTGCCGTGTGACTCTGATGTTTATCCTTAATTCTGTTTCTTCTGTCTCTGCCTCAAGCACATTTACTCAGTGGTAAGTTCTACTCAGGTCAATGGAGTGGGGTGGGGTTTAAGAGTACAATCCAAACCCCTGTCCAACAGCAGTGGAGCTTGATGGGGCAGTGAGGCCATTGCAATATCCACAGCTCCACCATTCATATTGGAAGGAGGAGAGGGGAATAAAAAACACGTCTATGGTTGTGGAAGCTCTCAGGTTGGTGCATTATGTAGCAACAGCCAAGTGGAAATAATGCATTACTGGCACTTCCTTGGGGCAAGAGAAACTATTTATGTGTGTCTCACATGCACATAAAGATGCAGTGGCATCGATGCCGATACGTCTTAGAGAAGAATACTCATTTTTTAAAATCTTGTGAACTGGCCAGAGCTCTTTGGATGAAGGGTGGTATATAAATTTAATAAACAACGACAATAAAAGACCAGGCTCACAAAATAAATAAAAAACAAAGACCCTAAAACCTAAAAGAGTTTTCACAGTCTAAAGGGATACCCAAGTACTTCTTTCAAAAGAAGAGAATGTTGTTTTTAACACCAGTTGCCTTTGCTCGTCAATACCAATTTACATAGCTAAGGGGCAGTGTGTTGCAGCAGATGATTATGTGCAAATGACATAAAGGGCCAACTCCTTTGAATCTGACCCCTCAGAATCACATGGAACTGTGGCGCCCAAACTTTTTCCTCTACCATAGACCCCTTGAAAAGTGCTTAATTATTTTTCTGCCGGCTGTAGCAACTGTAATATGCTGTGCTATATGTTGTACAATTTCTTATTCTATTTTGATTGCCTCTTTTATTTATTATATACTGTATTGTATTAAAATACCATATAAAAAATAAAAGCAGCAATACAATTACAATTCAAATCAATGGAATGGATGTCCCACCTCCTCTCTTCAGCCACAAATCTATGGTCATTTTGCAGGCCACGAGAACAAAGCTTGCTGAACAAAGTTTGGGAACCTCTGACATGGAACATTTTGTAACAAGCTCTTCCTGCTTTTGGACTAGATTTCATACAAGACCACCTCCAACTATATGATCCCAGGCCATGAAAATCTCTGCTGTAGTAAGAAGTATCAAGTCTACACCCCAAAATGCTACATCCCCTGCTGATTGACAGACATACCCTATGCCTGGAACACCCCCCCCCCCATCCCTCACCCCCTCACTCCCAGGCACTTGACTATCCTTTCCAATCTCTCTCTCTCGCTCTCTTTCTCTTCCAGTGTTTGGTTCCTTTGTCCACCACAGTCTTGCCTTTTTTTCCTGTATTTTGTGCTATCTGGTGATATTGATCCAAACCTAAACCAGTATCCCCAGGACTTTTGTCAAGCACCGTCCTCTTCTGCCTCCATTTTTCTTTTGTGTTAAGCTATTGGCATGTTTCCGTGCGCTCTGGTTTCTGCCACGCTGCTCCATTGCACCAGAAGCAGTTTAGTCATGCTGGCCACATGACCCAGAAAGCTGTCTGTGGACAAACGCTGGCTCCCTCAGCCTGAAAGCGAAATGAGCACCCCATAGTCTTCTTTGACCGGACTTAACCGCCATGGGGTCCTTTACCTTATAGGGTGCATGACACTATAGGTCACTCCAGTCTGGTGTTTGGTTGCGGGTGTCTTCTGCAACATGTTCTTGACACAATAACAGCGCATTAGTGGTGGATTTGTTCGGCTTTGGTTTGCTCTGCTTCCTAATGCTACTAGATTGCTGCTGTCCGGAGAAAACAAAACAAAAATAAACCGATACACTGTGATATAAACAATTACAGGTTTTCAGCAGGGAATTATGGGATATGAACCGATTGGAAATGAAGTAGTATGACCACCCCAGAAGTTCTGGAAGTGCAAACAATGTTGAAAGTGGGACCGTGTTTGGCAACTCCGGTAGCATCATGTGCAGAAACATCATGAATGCGCAATAAAAATTACGACGGAAGGGGCCCCAAGTTTTGTGTGGTATCTAGCACATTGTTGGTGCTAAATGAATGTTACCGCATAGTGAGAATTTTAGGGTCACAAGTTTTAGACGTTTTGCATACTAAAAATGATCCTCATCCAGAACTCCCCTATCAGCCCTAAATTAATCTAAACAATGCTGTCCCCTCACCTCAAGTTTCTTCCTCACATTCTCCCTCTGTTCATTTCGTGCCATCCTGTGGGACTCTGATGATCACAGAACTGGCGACCGATAATAATAATAATAATAATAATAATTTATTATTTGTACCCCGCCCATCTGGCTGGGTTTCCCCAGCCACTCTGGGCGGCTTCCAACAAAGATAAAAAATACACTAAAATGTCACATATTAAAAACTTCCCTGAACAGGGCTGCCTTCAGATGTCTTCTGAATGTCAGGTAGTTGATTATCGCTTTGACATCTGATGGGAGGGCGTTCCACAGGACGGGCGCCACTACCGAGAAGGCCCTCTGCCTGGTTCCCTGTAACTTGACCTCTCGTAGTGAGGGAACCGCCAGAAGGCCCTCGGAGCTGGACCTCAGTGTCCGGATAGGCCTAAAGAGATCAGTCTCCCCTTTAATCAATCACATAGTATCACTAACACAGAGACAGCCCTGATATCCTGGCTCCCATTCTGCTCTCAGCTGGCTCTTCTTACATCCTGCCATTCACCTCCTTTTTTTCACACTTTTTTTTCTAACTTAGGCTCTCCATGAATTGTTTATTTTCCATTCTAGCTTATGTGCATATTCTTGGCCAAGCTCTTAACCCTCATCCCACAAATCCTTTTAATAAAGGCAGCATTAGTTAGCAATAACCAGCTGAATCTGAATCCCTGCCAAGCTCTGCGGATCCCATATAATCCTCCTCCCTCCTCCCTCCCTACATTTGCTTTGAGCACCGAACTCCGCTGCTCACATAAAGCTGTATATGACCTCATCCAGGTTGCCCAGACCCATGCCACAACAACATCACCAAGGAGGATCATATTTCTCCTGGGATATATAAAATATATGACCTTTGTCCCTCTCCCCTTTGGGGCATTTGATGGTTTCCCTTAATTAACCAGGCTCCTGTCATCAGCACCCTGTGCCATCATTCTTTCAAACTAATTTTCTCTTCTAAAGCATTTCTGGGACAGAGGGGGGATAGGAGTTGCTCAAGCAACCAAGCTCCTCTTCACAGAAGCAAAGAAAGAAAAATTAAATGTGTGAGTGTGGCATTGGGAGAGATCTCAAGCCAATTCATTCTAGGCAAAAATCAGTCTGATGGTGCTGCAACAAATGATGTGCAGAAACTCAAAACCCGCCTGCCCCCTTTATGTGGGTGGGACAGGAATATGTATCCCTCTCCAGCAGGATTCTCCCCCCCCCAAAAAAAAACCTTCACAAAGAGAGCACAATCCAGCAATATCTATTCACCACTAAGTCCCATGGAGAAAATCAGTCGAGCTTCAGTTATCTGTGTGACTGTGTGACTAGGGCTACAATCCTGTGTTCATTTATGTAGGAGAAAATCCAGTTGAACATAATGGAATTTGCTTGCATGTTGTTTATGTGGTAGTTAGACTTCAGCTGTGAACACACTATACCTTCAATATAGATTTGAAGCACTATAGTTTGTTTGGGGCTTCTGGGAATTGTAACTCTGTGAAGGGGAAATTGCAGTGCTCCAAATTCTTTGATGGAAAATGTGCTTTACTTCAAAGGCATAGTGTATTATTGAGCATTCATTCTGCTTTGTGTAGGGGGTGGTTTTATGACAACGAGCATTCATCCTGATTTGCTTGCAGGGAGTTTTATCTATTAATCACCTGTTCACCTCACATTTCTCTATGCATTTGCCCATCACTGTTCTACCTTTTTTTAAGTGGACACATGCTAGGGCCACAGATCACTTTAATCTGCTTTAATAGCAAATCTAAAGTTCAGGTGAAGGGGACGCGGGTGGCGCTGTGGATAAAAGACTCAGCGCCTAGGGCTTGCCGATCGAAAGGTCGGCGGTTCGAATCCCCGCGGCGGGGTGTGCTCCCGTTGCTCGGTCCCAGCGCCTGCCAACCTAGCAGTTCGAAAGCACCCCCAGGTGCAAGTAGATAAATAGGGACTGCTTACTAGCGGGAAGGTAAACGGCGTTTCCGTGTGCGGCCCTGGCTCGCCAGAGCAGTGATGTCACGCTGGCCACGTGACCTGGAAGTGTCTGCGGACAGTGCTGGCCCCCAGCCTCTTGAGTGAGATGGGCGCACAACCCTAGAGTCTGTCAAGACTGGCCCGTACGGGCAGGGGTACCTTTACCTTTTAAAGTTCAGGTATGCACTTGAACCCCTTCCACAAAATAGTGGCAGTCTGAAGCGGCCTTCTCAACCTTGGGTCCCCAGATGTTGTTGGACTACAACACCCATCATCCCTAGCTAGCAGAACCAGTGGGTGATGGATGTTGTAGTCCAACAACATCTGAGGACACAAGGTTGAGAAAGGCTGGTCTGGAGGTACACTTACTTCCAAGTAAGAATGCATAATTTGTTTAATTGGCCAGGAATGTCAGAGTCATTCTTTCCACTGGACTAAAACCATCCAATTATGTTTCTTGCCTTCACAGAAAGGTTAAAATGTTCCCTTGAAGCTCATTTGTCAGTTGGTGTATGGAATGGATGGGTTTCTTGGAAGGCACAAGCACTGATAATGCGATCCTGGTCTGGGGAAGTCATTCTGAACAAGTTCTCTGGAGTGCAGATAGTAAAATATTTGTCAGGAGGAGTCTGGTGTGCTCTGAATTTGTTGAATGTTGGGGCCTGAATCCAACCATTCCTTTTCAGTCTGCACAATGTGCATAAGCAGATTTTCTCAAGTATGTTGTAAGCCTTCACTGCTCTTTCCTCTCAAGGAAACTGGCCTTAGAAAGGTCTAAATTCTAAGAGCTTGAGGAAGTGGGAGAGGAAAACACTAGTAATTAACCAAAGTGCTCTAGCAGGAATGCAATATCGTGCTTGGAATGTCTTCTTAAAAAGCTGGTGTGCCTGCCAAAATCTGGTTACTCTCACCACCAAATAACCACAGACTGCTTCCCTGGTCTTTAATTCAAGACATTTGAATTCCCAGCTCAGAGAGTCTGGCTTCTAGAAAGACAGAGGTCCTGGTGCCTCCGATTTCCAGACATCAGCTTTGCCTGTATCCTATTATTCAACTCTACAAAAAATTGTGCTGAATGCTGCAGGACAACAGTAGCTCTGAGGAAACTGTAGAAACAGTGAAAAGATTGAGGGTGGTAGAAGGGATATAAGATGTTTTCTGTTCCACTCTGCATTTGTCACATGCAGCAATGTGTCTAGTCTGCTGCAGTTCACCTTACACCAGTGGTTTTCAACCAGTGTGCCTTGGCACCCTGGGGTGACTTGAATGATTGTCAGGGGTGCCGCAGGCAACATTGGCCTCTGTCCCTCTTTCCTTCCCTCCCTCCTCTGTCGCCCTCTTGCATTTCTGCCTCCCAAAGGCTTGCACAGCTGTTTGTTGCAGCAGCCCTGGCTACAAGCTCCCCAGGCGAATGGTCTTCTGGCACTGGCCACGAGGTACTTCTCAGGCCCCTGTGGGGCAGTGTGAGGAGGCATCTCTCTTTGGGGCGGGGGGGGGGAGCTCAGAGACCAGAGGTGGCAGCTGCGGCTGCCCAGAGGACTCCCAAAGAGAGGCGAGAGGAGAGGGGGCTGAGGGAACACTCCAGAAGGGAGGGTTTTTGAAAAAGGGTGAGAGACTGCCAGCTCTGCAGGCAAGGGGTAATTGGGCTCCTGAGCCCCATGGGAGTGCTGTAGAAAGAATGTAATTTGTCAAGGAAGCCATGGACTCAAAAAGTTTGAAAACGTCTGGTGTTATGTATTCAGTGGTCTTTGTTTGCCTGAGCTTGAATCTGGACTACGGATTCTGAGCCCCTGTGTTCTGATTCAATACATGATGTCCAATCACAGAACATTTCAGGATTTGAGCCTCTGTCATTGGCCCTTAAAATCTGAGTCATGATTCGCATCTTGGAAGTTTGGACAGCCAATCACGCTTTGCCCCTGGCTGTCCAGTTCTGTTAGTTCAATAAATGTTCTTGCTGTTATCACTGTGTCTTGCCTCGTGGGAACCCATCTACACTTCACCTCTGCCTTACACTAAAACCTATGTTATTCCCCTTGCTGTCTGCTACGGCAAAACAATGTAACTTACGCAATTTGCATTATTAGCTATGTTCTTCCACCCCATTTTGCATTTATTTCAATGCAAAAGAAGCACAAGGGAAAGGCAGGGAGGGTTGAACGTAATCAGTTACATACCATTTGTGGACTGAAAGCAACAACAGTGAATACTGGTCATATTTGCTGGATTATTTCCATTCTGGACATGGGACAAATAAGCAAGCATTGGCAGTTTCCTCCCATTTCTGTTTGCATCTGAATTCTCCAACAACTCTAGGTGGGAGAGTGATATTACATCCACTAGCACTGCCCCATCCTATTCACACCAAACTTGTGCACAGAGGCCTTTTACCTGCCCCACATCTAGTGTCATATATGATGTCAATGTGAGAGAAGCGGGTGTGGCTTGGCCTCCTGGGCCAAATGGAGGGTCTTATTAAGCCTATGCGTTAGAGGTTCCCCACTGCTGTTCTAGAGAGATGCTTATCCAGCCTTCCCCAAACACAGATTTTTCCTAAGCAGACTTCAGTTGAATGCCAAGTGGAGGAGAATATGGTCAGAGAAACAAGCCAGGAAAGACTTGGGTAAGCAGCTGGCACAATAATTGGCTGTAGCAGTGGAGCAGCCACACCAAGTCAGCTTTCACAAACTCCCTGCAGTGGAATTACTTCATAACTACCCAATGCTAGACCAATTCAGTTCATATATAGCAAAGTGAGGCTTGATGCTCTTACACAAAACCATATCTTGTTTTCCGTTTACTATACAGCTGTTAACATGCAACATGAGATCAATTGTTGATTGCACTGAGGAACTCACAATGAAGTTTGTTTTTAATAACTTTTTAATCTGTTTGACTCTTGCTAAAAAAGAAAAAAAGCCAATCTCAGAGACTGACAATTCAAGACATCCTCAGTCGCCTATTTGAAAATCTTGCATACTACAACTAACATTTATATCTGTTAATAAATAGAATTAGAAATAAATAAAAGGAAACCAACTTTTATACAGTTCCTGACAGGGGTTCCTGGTACTTACCTGAGGTTCATGTTTCCTTTTGGAAATGTGGCACAGTGGAGGCTGTGGTGTCTCTATGATATGTGGCTTATTTGCACATACATACAACCTGAGCCTATGATGGAGGGCTTCACAGCATTAATGCCCCAAAAGGGTATTGTTTCTCCCATAGCCACAGCCTTGGATTCAGAGATCCGGCATGGCTCTCTCTCTCACTCTCTCTCTCTGCTGCTTTTCTTCTAGGTCACATCACTCTAAACTCTAAACTCAGGCTTTGTCTTTCTAACTACCTCTGAGGAGAGCCCCCACCCATTTTTCATCCCCTATCCTTAGTTCTCTTAATGGCCCATCACCCAAGCAATCACCTCAACACAGGAAGCTAGTCTGGCTTATATTTTAACATTTACTATGTCCAGGGGCTAGAAGGGTCTCAACTTCCATCCACCTCTGAAACTCATAACTACACACACACACACCTCTTACATTTACTCATCCTGCACTGCTGCACACTGCTGTTCTTGCCTGCTATTTAGTTATTGTGTCATTGCTTGTTTTGTGCTTTTATTTTCTTCTTTTAATACAAATAATCTGCCATAGGACTATTTTGTGAATGGCGAGTTATAAGCACAATCAATCCATACTGTAGCAGTTAGGAGAATCCAAGAAACTGTAATCCTCTCTCCATTTAGCCCAGGGTTTCCCAGACTTGGGTCTCAAGCTGTTTTTGGACAACAACTCTCATCATCCCTGGCTAGCAGGACCAGTGCTCAGGGATGATGGGACTTGTAGTTCAAAAACAGCTGGAGACCAAAGTTTGGGAAACCCTGATTTGGCCTGCCTAATCTGATGGATTTAATGAGTGTGTACAGTATAATGTGCAACAAAGTGCCATCAGCCTCTCAGCACTGTTAAAAATCAGGTTTGGAGTAGCAGGCTCAAATGAAGGAGGAGGAGGAGGAAAAAGAAGAAACAGAGGGGGGATCTGAATTGTAGGAACCTGGAGGTGCCAGGAGTGGGGATCTCCCCTTTCCAGCTGACTTCAGCCACTTTAGAAGGGGGTTTAGGGATGCTGGCTCTCCTCTTCAACCTTCCTGCAGAACAGAGAGCCTCAGGGGATAACAGGGAGGGCTTTGTTCAGTTGAATGGGAAGGTTGAACAGGAGTCAGCAGCACCAGAAGGGGACAGCCTTGTCACCTAGAAACAGGCAATGCCTTCAGAGATGGGAGGAGACCCACCTGCCCCGGAGTGCATGCTTGCAATTTCGACAGATGTGATGCACTACTTAACCACATCTCAATGTTAAGGAACCTACGCGTAGCCATGGTGTTTGTCCAAAGCAAAATCACACAGTAGGAATATAAATCTCTCTCCACTTAAGATACTATCTTAGGACCAGCTCTTAAGTTACAAGAGTGCCCTGGCTGCCATTTCCAAGTGGCTCCATTCTACGCTGCTCTCTGGTAACGCAGAAACCATGAGAAAAAGGCAGATTGTGCACGAAGAACCATGTCAGCAACATAAGCCGGCTGTGGTTCTTCCCACCTGGGCCTCCACCTTCTGTGTGGCTGCTGCATCCCCACATTCCTGTGCTGGCATAGGAAGGGAAGAGAAGACTTGGCCAAGTGCCCCAGCTGAGTGTGTGTTGTGTGAACCTCTTCAAATGCAGAAGTCTTGGAAAGGGATTTTACCAAATCCTATAACTCTATGAATTAAAAAGCACTTAATTTGCCAGACTTTGACCTCAAGGGCACTGTAAGTCAGAGGTCATCCATACAGACCAGCGACTAGAACTGATTTTACTATGACATCTCCTGGCGAGAGGCAATCCCTTCTAATCCCTGTCTTTTTGCCTTGTCTCTTCAAAGGGGGCCTGGTTCACAAGCTGCTGTCTTTTTCATTTTTCATGCATCCATTTAAGGTGATATGCCAAACAAAGGTCCTTTCTCAGCCCCTTATCCACCCCCTCCTCCAACTTTTATAATATAGCTATGATTGGTCCAGTACAGCAATGTTTCCCAACCTTTTTCCTCCTACTGTGGCCCCCTTCCAACCTTGTTTCCTTCCTGTGGCCCTCACCCCGTCCTACCAGCAGAAAGGTAGCTATTTAAATGTTTTGTTTGTAAATAGAACATATTTGTAAATGAAACACATTTTTATAATTTATGCAAAATACAATTACATAAAACGATAGGAGCATAATAAAATATTGTTGAAGCAGGAAAACATAGAATCATAGGGCTGGAAGGGACCCAAGGGTCATCTAGTCCAACCCCCCTGCAATGTAGGAAACTCAGCTAAAGCATCCATGACAGATGGCCATCCAACCTCTGCTTAGAAACCTCCAAGGAAGGAGAGTCCAGAACCTCCTGAGGGAGAGCCATCTTCCATGTATTATAAAAAATAAACAACACATACTTGACCCCAGTTATTTTGCCCATTCAGGGAAAAGCTGGAAGGAAATATTTGGAGAACACAACTGGTAGGCAGGGGAAAGGTTAAGCTTCCTCTTCTGCTCTTAACCTGTCCCATTTTTCAAACTATCCCCTTCTCAAGCTGCTTTCCAGGAATGGATGGAAGAGGGCTGTTGGGAGTAAAGAATACGTATTTGCATGTAATGTCTAGTTCAGCTTTCGTCCTGTGAGTGATTCATTGGAAGATGGTGCTGGTTCAGCATAAAATAGGAAAGATGATGCCTTTTATTAGACCAGCTTCGGCGGAATAAAGCTGGCAAAATCTAATCAAACCATGTCGGTCTAGTAAAAGAGATCACTTTACCTGCATTAAACTATCATGAAAGCGTGAAGCCCAAACCTGATGAAATTGGTTTTAAATAACAATTCCACCCCCACCCCCAAGTGCATGTTTTCACTGATTGCCATCTGTCCTCTCTCCAGTTTCTGGAGGCTGGTACTTAAATAATAATTTTGAAAATGATGAGTGCTGCAAGGTTCAACAATGGTGGTGGTTGCCAATAATAATAATAAATGACTAGGGACCAGCAATTCAAGTTTTCCTGCCCCCACTGTGGGAACAGAAACCGACATTGACATTGTTGAACTCCAATTCATTAAAGCTGTCATCTGAGCAAGCACAACCGTTTCTTGAAACATACGCACCTCAGCTTAACCATGGCTTCATTTTCCTAATCAGATGGAAGTGGTTTAAGCAGAAACTCTATTTTAATTCTGTGGGAATGTTCAGGGATGCAGGAAAGGATATATTGTTTGATTATAGCCTTTCCAACTTGTGTTACCTTGTTCCACAATTTAGCAGAGTAACGTTCCCCTTTTTAAACTGACACAGCAGATGCATTTGCTCAGGCTCGCTAAAGCCTGGTATTTTCCCCTTATTCCCTCATAAAAGATAAGACACGACACAGTCTTCTATAAAAGTATAAAAAGAGTTTACTCCCTCACATTCTGTTCACAATTGGATCCCAGAAGGCAGACGGAGACAGTCCCTTTGTCCTCTCTTGGCGGGAAGCCAAGAGAGCATCTTTGGCTAAGCAGATGTTGCTTCTTCGACGAATGTAGTCAGAGAGAGAGAGATGGCTGACCAGTCCTATGCTTTTGTTACCTGCACAGGTGAGGCCACACCCACCTCTAGTCATATGCAGAGGAAGTCTGATTCTTGGTTGTGTGCTCTCCTTTAGTTGTCAGGCAGCATGCATTGGGTATGTCTATGTGTTAGGCTTTGAAATGAATTAAAAACAATTTGACTGCATTGGTCATCTCCATCTTGGGAAGTGAGGGGTGAGGGAAGCTGGGTAGGAGAGACTAATATTAGCAGTGATTTAGCAAGAAGTTAAATCAATTAACCTCGCCCCTCACTTTTGTGCTTCTATGGGCCAGGCAACTCTTTCAAACCAAGTCCCATCTCCACCAATTTAAGGTCTCAGTAACTTGAACTAAGAGAGCACTGTCAGAATGTATGGGGCCTGTCTTTATTGCTTCCGACAAGAGCAGAGGTGGCTTCCTGTAACAACTCTCTCCTCCGACATTGTGTTGACAGGTTAATTATCACTAAACACCCCCATTATAAGTATACTTAACAGTCCCCTCTATGAATGGCTAGGCCAGTCTTTGTCAACCTGGTGCCCTCTAGACGTTTTGGACAACAGCTTTCATCAGCCGCAGACGGCACAACCATGCTAGGGGAGGCTGATGGGAGCTGTAGTCTAAAACATCTGGAGAGCACCAGGTTGGCAAAGCCTGGACTACTAGAACAGGCAAAAACAGCATTTTGAATGGAAATTCTGCAGTGAGAAAACTCTGCAGGGCATTTGCTACAGTAATACCACACAGGAGGCAGAGAAATGGCCCATATGCTTCCACTTCATATCCCTAATCCAGGAGAAGCCTATTCCAGAGCATGGGGGTTGCATTTTTCTCCTCCTCTCAAGGCAGGGTTTCTGGGCTTTTAATCGCTTTGTGACTACTAGAAATCCAGCACTGGAAACATTCCCTATCACTTCACCGTTTTGGTGGCAAGAGCTTTCACACACTGGGTTCTTTTATTTCTGAAAGAATTGTTATTTTTAAATATAACAAAAAGATAGATAGGAAGACAGAAAAGAAAGAACTCGCCGGTTGACATTAACGTAAAAAAAATAGTCCACCAAACCAGATTTAAACATACAGATTCATATAGGCAGTCCATACATCCAAGGAGGAATCTAGTTGAGGCTAGCAACTACAAGCCATGTACTCATAAGGCAGAAAGGGTGGTGAGCTCTCCAGACTGCTGAGGAGTGGGTGGCGGGTGTTTGTCCTTCAAATCTTGCAGGATAACCCTCACTCAAACCCCCACACACAGACAGGCAGACTGAGTGGCCACCTCAGGCAGCCGATTTGGAGTGTGAGGAAAGAGCAGCAAATTATTGAATGTTTCTCTCCCAGGAAGGAGAGAAGTGTTTATGGGGTCCTCTGCTCAGGTGTAAAAAAAAAAAAAAGTAGCTAGCCTTAGGTATTACGCACCTTTTCCTGGGGAGGAGGCACAATTTACTGCTGTGGCTCTGGCAAAAAAATAATAATCTTATGCCAACCCTGACATCACCTTGTGAGGAAATAACACGGGCGGCCCTCGTGAACTTGCTTTCTTTAAACGAAGGCATGCTTCATTTGGCTTCTTGAATGAAACAGTGGCATGTTTTGCTTCATTTGCTTCACTTCGGCAGCCTGCGTGTCATCACAGTGAGAGCTTGAAAGTACACATGCAAAAGTCATGGCAACGAAGAAGGCCTACCTCGTCCTCTTCTTTACCAAGATGGAGGCCATCCTATCTTCCCCTCCCCCACTCCCCCAAAGTTGTCCAGATCCATCCATGACAATGAATGGTGAGAATCCAAAATGCCAGTGTAAGCCTTTTATCCCCTGTTGCTTACAGGGCCGTAGTCTAAATAAATAACATTTAAGAGGAAGCGGGGGGGGGGGGGGTCTTAACCTATGCAGCTGTTTCAAAAACAAAAGTATTAGTTTCTCCAGCTGAAAGGATTCTGAGAAGAATGGAAATGTGTTTATAAAAAGTTAATAGCCATAGAATGATGCAGAAAATTAGAAATAAAACATATTTGCAAAATGCAGGGCTAACTAGAATGCTGACCTCGACCAGAGACTGCAGGAAAGAATCAAGATAAAACCAAGATAGTTAAACAATCCCAACATCTTTGATTCCTTCTCTCTGGACATTAGTTACATCTACCCAGAGTTCACAAGGAGGCTACTCAGTGCTTGCACAGACAGGGTAGGCAGTTCCCAACAACTTGCTTCCTTCAAAGTGCTGGACTGCATGCAATTGCAAGTTTTGATAAAATATAATTGCACATTTTGCCCCCCACCAGGATTCAAAGTGTCTTACGCACTCAGGCAGCATGCTTTCGTGCTGTCTTGGAAGCAGGGGTTCTCGTCTTTTCCAAACCCAGGAAAAACCCCAGAACATTTCAGCATCTATAACAGCAGCTCAGGCTGATTTGGCTAGGATGTCCAAAGGGTAAGCATTTGATAAGAGCACGAGTTGAAGCATCGAGGGCTGACCACTTTCGTTGTTCAGTTTAGCACATGGGTAGGCAAACTAAGGCCCGGGGGCCAGATCCGGCCCAATCGCCTTCTAAATCCAGCCCGCGGATGGTCCAGGAATCACCATGTTTTTACATTTTTACGTGTTTCCGGCTCCCTCGGCCAATAAAGCGAGATGAGCGCCACAACCCCAGAGTTGGTCACGACCGGACCTAATGGTCAGGGGTCCCTTCACCTTTACCCAGACACTGAGGTCCAGTGCCGAGGGACCTCTGGCGGTTCCCTCACTGCAAGAAGCCAAATTACAGGGAACCAGGCAGAGGGCCTTCTCGGTAGTGGCGCCCACCCTGTGGAACGTCCTCCTATCAGATGTCAAAGAGAACAATAACTACCAGACTTTTAGAAGACATTTGAAGACAGCCCTGTTTAGGGAAGCTTTTAATGTTTAGACTACTGTATTTTAATATTTTGTTGGAAGCCACCCAGAGTGGCTGGGGAAGCCTAGCCAGATGGGTGGGATATAAATAATAAATTAGTAGTAGTAGTAGTAGTAGTAGTAGTAGTAGTAGTAGTAGTAGTAGTAGAATGTGTCCTTTTATTTAAAATGCATCTCTGGGTTATTTGTGGAGCATAGGAATTTGTTCATTATTTTCCCCCAAAATATAGTCCGGTCCCCCACAAGGTCTGAGGGACAGTGGACCGGCCCCCTGCTGAAAAAGTTTGCTGACCTCTGGTTTAGCAGTTGCCAGCTAACAAGGACAGCCAGATCCTGAGCCTTTATCAGCAGTGAAGCTGTCAGTAACATGGAGATTAGCAACACCTGCTAAATTTGCAGGTCACACTGCGCCCAACGACACAGAAGCAAGGACTAATAAAAAAAGAAAGTTGTTTTTCATTACAATCTCTGGAATAAACAGAGAAGAACTGTGTAAACACCATACTTTTAAAGCACTCCTCCCCCAAGAATCATGAGAACCGTAGTTTTTTAAGGGTTCTGGGAATTGTAGCACTGTGAGTAAAGTGCAGTTCACAGGATCCTGGGGTGTGTGTGTGTGTGTGTGCGTGCGTGCGTGCGTGCGCATTAGATGTGTTTTAAATGTATGGTGTGTATGCAGCCAAGGTCCTCTGCATTGTGTATACTGTGCACAATTTGGGCTATGAGGGAATGCAAGGAGACATTCTCAATAGAGATTCCACCATAGTGGAATGTGCTTCCTCTACTAGTGCTATCATCCTTTCTTACGGGAAACCTGCCTTTCAGTGCTATATAATCAGCAGAAAGGACATTCCAACGTGAAGATGGAGTGAGTGGGGAAAACCTGCAGCCTTCCTTACAGCGGTTAAAGGCACAGATAATGTGAGCAGCAGCAGCAGCAACAACAAGAAGAAGCTGGATATCTGCTTGCCACACAGGAGCCCTTCCAGGAAAAAAAGACAATTCCAATAACATATAAAAGAAATTGTAAGAAGGTCATTTCTCCCATTTCCTCCTCTCTCTTGCTGACATAGAAATCGAGAAAGCAATTGAGTGAGCCCCACTTGTAGGCAGGGCCATAGCTAGAGGGTGGTGAGGTGGGCCCCCGCGATGGGGGAGGCGCAAAATCAGCTAAAAATATGTCCATAAATATAAATATTATTTCCTTATAAGAAATGGTTTTAAATAGAGGGTAAATTGAATGGGTGGAAGGGGGTTTGGGGAGAGGCAGAAAGAAGAGCTAATTTGTCCGTGGCTAGGTGGCGCAATCTGGGTGGTTCTGCCAGGGGCGCAAGATCACCTAGCTACGGCTCTGCTTGTAGGGCATTGCTGGAGAGCTGGTGTTCCTGCTTATTTTTCTTTCTGGACTGGGGATCTGCTTCCACAGCTCTCTCTAAGCTGAATCCACTTTTGTGGTTTCTGTCAAAGCGGTAAGAGCAGGATGGCCCACTCATCAGCTGAAGTCATTCTTTGGGCTCAGGAGAGTCTGGTAACTCCCTCCAGCTGAAAGCTTATCACACAAGAATGCCTTTTAGTCTGGAATGTATCACTTTGGAATATCACTAATTCACCGTAGAAAGAGAAAGTGGAAGAGGGCCATTTTCAGATCAAACACACTTTCCAATTAAAACAAAACTTTTCGTTGGAATACCACAGAAAAATGTTAAAGCACCTAATTAAATGTAAAAACAACCTTTGAAGGTGAATTATTTGGTAACCATAATGTGTCAGACATCGATCTGGTGAATAATTTTACACACAAAAAAGACCTAGTTTCAAAGCTAGACTACTGTAACACACTCTACGTTGGGGTTGCTCTTGATGACTGTTTGAATTCAGAAACTGAAGCTGGTGTAGAACACTGATCTAATCTGTCCTTGTACAGGGCTACAGGGCAACACCCTGTAACTTTACAAACAAATGTCAAGGTACCAGTGTCAACCTGTACCACACACAATATTAGCACAGCCAAGTCACAACCCAGAGATCCTGCATATACTTTTAAAAGTCCTGAAAAACTGAGCAACAATATAGGCAATATAGGCATAGCTTCAGCTGTACCATTCCTCGCCTTTTCTCTCTCCTACTTCCCCACCTGCTGAAGCAAGGGGTCTGTCCTGCTGCTGGCAGGGGACAAGGAAGAAACTGAGAGGGGATTGGGGTAGGGGAAGCCACAGGCAGCTCACTTCCACCTGTATTACCAGGTCATGCCCTAGCAACCAACCCTTTAAAGCTCAGCCCTGAAATATATAAAGCAGCAATAAAGATGAGACGATGTGCTCATCCACATTCTGCTTGACCTGCATCTTGATTGTATTTGTGTTCTGATTAATTCTCCCAGGTTTGAGAGCTTTTCTCGTTCTTCTGCGGCTGTGCCTTGCAAAAAAACCCTTATCTTACCCACTGAATCAGAAGATCAGAAAGCAAAAGCTCTCTCTGGATTTTCTGCTCATCTGTTAAATACAGTGGTACCTCAGGTTAAGTACTTAATTCGTTCCGGAGGTCCGCTGTTAACCTGAAGCACCACTTTAGCTAATGGGGCCTCCTGCTGCCGCCGCGCCGCCGGAGCACAATTTCTGTTCTCATCCTGAAGCAAAGTTCTTAACCTGAAGCATTATTTCTGGGTTAGTGGCATCTGTAACCTGAAGCGTCTGTAACCCGAGGTACCACTGTATCTGATCCACTGAGTAAGATCAGCTTTTCGCAAGGCACAGCCGCGGAAAAGTTCTCCGACTCAAGGGAATTCATCAGTACACAGTACAATCCAAAATATGGGTCAGGTGAAAGTGTGGATGAGCTCTATTTCTCATAGAATCATAGAACTGTAGAGCTGGCAGGATCATCTAGTGCAACCCCCTGCAATGCAGGAATATACAACTGATCCATACGGGGATTGAATCCATGCCTTGGTATCATCAGCATCACAATCTGACAGACTGAGTACACAAAGTACAGTTCCCTATAATATGTTTCCAGATAAGCAGATGTGATCTTTGGGAAGGGTTGGACCCTGGCAATGCTATTTAAAAAACCAAACCACATCTAAAAGACCCCTTATTCTCCACTGTCCCTGCAGCAAAACAAAACATCACCCTCCTGGATCAGCCGAGAGTGTCCCCTTGACTATTCTATTCATGCACCAACTCAAAATACCAGGACATGTAGGGACATATTTATGATTGCTCTCATAGCTGTGGAATTCCTGTCCTCTGGAGACTGAGAATTTTCACCGGTCCTTCAAGACTGCCTTGCTTGGCTGTTTTTCAATAGTTAGATGGAGTCGTTTTCGTTTTAAATGATGCTACCTGCCCAAGCCTTAAATTTATTTTTTTAAAAAACCTTTCCCAAAAGTTATAAATCTAAATAAATAAATAGTGTGGGAAATTCTGTTTATTAGTCCCCCCTGCCATGTGTCATACTCCATTACCAATGTCTTCTCAGGGGCCTATTCTCTAGAAGCTGTTGGCAGAGAGAAGGAGTCAGTGAAGATTTTTTTTTTTTTACTGCCTTGGCCAAATCCAAGAGCAATGCTCCAAGAGGATGGGTGCCAAATGGTGGGAATCAAGTGAAGTCACTGATGCTGACATCTTTATCCCCAATACAGCTATAGCTCTGGAGCTTAACCTTCCAATGGGCTGGATTAACTTTTCCATGCATGGCTGGTGATGACACAGTGAGTTATCTGGCAACAAGGCCCAGAAGAGCAGAAAACAGAATGCTAGGGTTCTGTAAAGAAAGGGGGGCGGGAATAGAATACCAATCAAGTTTCTCCATGCCTTTTTATATTAGCAGATTTCATCACAATTCCTGCAGCAAACCTGTTTAAAAGTACCTCAATCTCACCATCGTGGCAACATTACAAACAACCTCAAAACTAAAATACAAGTGGAGTTTAGTTGTACCATCAAGACCTTTATAAATGACACACACTGTGCACACACAGTCCTGGCTAGTCTCCTAGGTTGACCTGTTCTAAGGGCAATCTAATAAAGAGCTAAACATAATTTGCTCATGGTTGTACAAATGGGTGTTTGGACAAGAGAAGGCTGACAGACCCGAAAGTTTGTCTGGAGGTTCCCTAATAGTCAGTGCTGAAATTGCTGGCACACCTTTTGTTAGGAAAACTACAGGTCAATGGCCCAAGAAGGCTAGGAGATATCTGGAGAAGATGATTCATCCCTGTTACTCTTACCAGCTGGTGGGATTGGGCGGCAAGCTGGTTGTGAGTGGAAAGCAATAGAAACAAATGCATAAGCTGGACCACCAACTTACCAAAATGATTTGGAATGTCCAAATGGGTATTATAGTGCCATCAATAGCATTGCTCAACCTGATGTGTCACCTATTATTTAGCAATGTTGGAAAACAACGTTGGTATGATATATCAGCTACATAAATTCATAACAAACTAGAATATAACAAGCGGGGAGTACAAGACAACCAAAACAGTTTGAAAAACAAACCTTTGAAGAAATAAAAATGTTTGATTTCTAATATATACAGAATGCTATTAAAGACAGACACAGGAAACAGTGATACTTTGGAAAATGTCTGGGTAAAGAGGGGAGAATGGGACCCATTGGTCCCAATTTTTACATGCCTAGGACTTTCCCACATTTGGGCAATATTTAGCTGTTAATCCATTCTCGTCCCTTGCATTTTACTTAGACTGGAACTGTTCACACCTGCATGTATTTGAATTTGTATACAAGGAGCACCACCAGCCTTTCCCATTCATGCCAGTCAGCATTCTCTTTTGTGTTTGTTCCTGCCTTCCAATTTGTTGATTTTATTTTAAGGCGTGTGTGTTTCAAAAAAATAGGTTTCCCCACCCAAGAAATGTGCAAAAACACACAGTCAGGCAGCTGTAGATTTACTTGTGCAGGTTTTTGGGTTTCCGCATATCTGAGGGCTTAAAGGGCAAAAATATATACGCCTACAGTCCTTCCTTTGGGAGCATGCTGGAAATAGTTACAAGCAGAGCCAGAAGAGAAAGGAAAGTAATGGTAAATTCTCACTACACACTTTTCAGATTGCTGCAAATGTAGAAATTTTCAATGTGGTTTGCTTGTACAGTTTTCTGATTTTGTGCAAATCTGATGGATCAAAAGAAATGTGTTTGTTTGTATGTTTGTGTGTATTTCAGGAGCACACTGGAAATAGTTATGAGCATTGAGGGGGGGGGTTAAATCATTGAGAAAGCACAGTGGTACCTCGGGTTACAGACACTTCAGGTTACAGACGCTTCAGGTTACAGACTCCGCTAACCCAGAAATAGTACCTCGGGTTAAGAACTTTGCTTCAGGATGAGAACAGAAATCGGGTGGAGGCACAGCTAAAATGGTACCTCAGGTTAAGAACAGTTTCAGATTAAGAACGGACCTCCAGAACGAATTAAGTTCTTAACCCGAGGTACCACTGTAGTGAACATGGAAACGGGAGTAGCAAAAAGTGACAACTGAGCTACTCACCCTAAAACACTAGAATAAATAATCTGCAATCCTGAGTGGAACAGTTTGAAGCCTGATTTTCCCCCAACCTATCGAAGGACTCAGATATTACAAAACAGAATAAACATCCTTCCAAAGGAAATTAAACCTAGTAAGTAAGCAAGCATTGCGTCCCTGGAACTTCACACCACTGGTATAAATAGGGTGAATGTAGCAGTTGCTATACAGTACTGTGTTTGTTGCAGGGAGACCTCTGACTGAACTGATGCATTATCCACAGAAAGTTTGCAAACTTTTCAGTCACTCAGGGAGTGATGCAGTCTGCAGCAAAATGTTTGCAGTGATACTGCTGGGAGCCAGCTTCACCTTTTGCAGAATTCAGCTAAAAAACATCAAAACCCGTTTAGCAAGGGTTGCCATAGGTCTGGAGGAAATTTTGGAAAATTGGCACAATGTCTGGGTTTTTGAAGCTCAACAACTCTTTAGTGTCCCGATTTTTTACTTCTTGAAATATGGCAACCCTAGTTTAACCAGAGGCCATGGCAGGACAAAACCATGATTATGGTTCTCCAGCCCTCCCACCAAATCTCTCTGTGAAGCTACTAGCTGCACGTGGCATTGGATTTTCTTTCTCCCAGATGCTGTGCCCAACCATCAGGCAGCAGGTGGCCAGCGTTGCTTGCCTGACAAGCTAGATGTCTAACTGGCTGAGCCCCAGGAGGGGAAACAGAGACATAATTAAAAGCTTCCAGCCTGCAAGGTCAAAGGGAAAAACAAAAGGCTTCCCTTTCCCTAAAACACTCAAGGCTTCTCTGACCTTCCCCTCTCTCTGGGGGCAAGTTCTCCAGGCCACTGACTTCATGAAAGGCTCATTAATACTAGAGGATCCCCTTCCAAGCTCCCCGCTCTAGAGTTTCAAGACTCCTAATTAAAATAGAAGCCAAAAGCATGAGGTTCACGTCTGGCTTGTGAGATCTTGGATGGACACTGAGTGATGGTGTGTCAGCCTCCCAAGCAGGGAGCAATGCCCCAGTTGAGTCGTCCTTCCAAGAGGCTGCTTTCTCCACACCTAACGCCACCACCTTCCTCTCAAATTTCCTAATATTGCCTTTGTAATCCATCCTGCTCTCGCAGCTGTACAGAGCAAGCTCAAACTGCCTCTGTTCCTGCTGGCAGGAGACAGGAGACTGTGATTTGAAGAGAACTTAAAAGAGAGAAATGGTTGGGGATGAGGTGTGTGTGTGTGATTTCTTGTTAGCAGTTGGTTTTCCATTCCTGTTTAGGTTGTTGAATGCTTCAAATGCCTTTGTTCAGCAAGCAACCCCAGATCAAGCACGTATCTAGATTATAAAGTATGTCTCTTCCTGGTGCTGGTTACTCTTTCAGAAACATAAAAACGATCAGAGCCCTGATTTGGCTATACTTTTATAATTTTTCCAGAGTGCATTAAATTTTCCATAGCTTTCAATATATTTAATTTAGGGGTTTAATGGCTTAAGGATGGCCAAAAAAAGGAATATGTTTTAAGTCAACCTGATGAGGTATTTTTCTCCAAGCTGGTTTTGTTCACGCTATAATTCAGTATGACTATCAAATGTAAATAGGAGTGGCACCCTCATTCTGACACACAGGTTATATATAGAAGGAGACATGACATTTTAGAGCCAAGTGCTATTCTCTAGGCCTATCTACAAGAACAAATGTAGACCAGGTTAACAACCATTTAAATGTAAAGAACTGGATTAAAAAATAAAAATAAATTCACCCCAGGTTAATTTCTTCTAACAAAAGATTATAAACACTAAAATAAGAATTCCCAGCATTGCTTGTTGTGTTTGTTTGTTGCACTTATAGACCCCTCCCCATTTTTCTCTAAGGAGTTCAAGGAAGCAAACATAGTTCTCCCGCTCACTTAATCCCCCAACAACCCGGTGAAGTAGGTTAGACTGAGAGACTGTGGGTTGGCTCTCGGGTGGGAAAAATATTGCGCCTGGGAAAGGGAAGTGGGAGTCAACAGACACTCAAGGAATAGTTTCGGAGAAAAAGGTTTATTTCTACCATCCATGAACTGGTAGAAGGAGCAAGTGTGATAGTCCACAAAAGCATGCACGAGTTCACAATCATGTGCACAAGCATATATACCCTTTCCAGTTCCCTCCCCCTTTCTCCTCCCTCAGGAGTCCTGCCCCATGTTGAGGTTCCTGAGCATGAACAGAAAGCTGTCTTGGGACTATTGTGGACTCTTGGCAGGAAAGGGGGTGAGGGGGTTTTCAGAGTGTTCCCGTTGTTTCATTATTGTGCTTTGGCATGGTTCCCGGAGAGAAAGCAAGTTGCAATGTGGTTCTGAGAAAGGCCTGAGAAGACAATGGGCTCTGTTCTCTACCTTGTTGCAATCTTTTTAGCTACAGCAAGCGGAATGTTTCTGATGCTTAGCTACTGAGAAAATGATTTTGAAAAGCTTTGAGAAGCTTTGAGCCTGCTTGGGGGGGGGGGTGACTTTGGGCCTAGGTGAGGTCACCTGTCCTCACCTTCCTTCAGTAGGTTAGACTGAGAGACTGTGGGTTGGCTCAAGGTCACCCAGTAAGCTTCATGGCTGAGTGGGGATTTGAACCCTTGTCTCTCAGGTACTGGTCTAACTATTGCACCACACTGCCTTCTGCAACCTGATGTCCTCCAGATGTTGTTTGCTAGCTAGGCTAGCTGGAACTGATGGGAATGTACGTAGTCCTCTTTTGGTTGGCTTTGTTACACACTGCCCCAAGTCAGAAGCTTGTCATAAGGTCAACCCATTCTCACTGCAGCAGGTATAGGGACTACTGTAGTAGGATGGGTAACAAGAGGCCTTTGGGTGCCCATCTGAGCACTGGAGCAAGCTGCCGGGGCGTCCACATTTTTCCTCCTAAGCTTTTCCACTCCATAGCTCAGCTGGGAGGTGCACGAGCTTTTCATCTGCATCTTGGCTAAGGTTGAGGAGAGGGGGAACTTTCTTGGCTGTCATCCTCCAGGCATAGAACAAATTGCAGCAGTCCAAGAAATGAGTCCATTGCTCCTAGGCTCCTTCCCTCGAGCCTATCAGTGCAAACATATGCAGAATTCCTCTAAGCACAGCAGCTTCCCAACCAATACACTGAACTCCATCTAGGTGCTCAAAGGCAGGTCAGTGAAGAGAATGGAGCCCCATAAATCACACACTAACAGAGTTATCTCTGGATAGTGTTTCTTAGGCTTGAACTCCAGCTGGAAATGAATCACAGCGAGAGAGGAAAGGGCCTCTTCATTTAGAGCAACATTCACGCACTGCCAATGCTGCACAGACGGTACCAGCCGGGCCCCAGAGACAAAATGCCTCCCTGCTCTCCCTACTTCCAGCAAGAATGTGACCCTCCTACCCATCCCACTTCGGCTCTGCCCACTAGTACTCAACCCCATCAAACCTGTACAGCTAAGACTCACTTTGAACATGATTCCAGCCATGTGTCAAAAGCTTGCCCCTGCAGCAGCATCCCACACACCTGTGCCACATCTAGTCTGACCTGTGACTGTGCAAGGATTCCGGGCTCAGCGAGGTACGGCCTTGAGCTGGCATGCTCAAATTGTACCTGCAAGAACCAGCGACCCAATTTAGATGTGACGCTAGGTACTTGATTCTGTACTCTAAGGGTGAGGAAACTTTTTGCAGTCCAAGGGCCGAATTCCTCCATGTTGAAGTTTTGGTGCGGCAGCGCGCAATATATGGGATCTGGCAGTCGTAAAGTAAGCGCAGTTGCATGGCAAACCCTTCTCTTTGTTGGAATAAAGACACTTGACACCAGTATTTTAGGTTAATGGGCTAAAAAAAGGCCAGAACTTTATTGGTTACAGAATGTAAGTGGTATTGGCTTAGGCCAGGGGTCAGCAAACATTTTCAGCAGGGGGCCGGTCCACTGTCCCTCAGACGTTGTGGGGGGCCGGACTATATTTTTTTGGGGGGGGGATGAACAAATTCCTATGCCCCACAAATAACCCAGAGATGCATTTTAAATAAAAGGACACATTCTACTCATGTAAAATCATGCTAATTCCCGGACTGTCCACGGGCCGGATTTAGAAGTCAATTGGGCCGGATCTGGCCCCCGGGCCTTAGTTTGCCTACCCATTGACTTAGGCATTGGAACTGAACTGACTATATCTGACTCCTGCCTGCCTGCAGGAAGTCTCAGAAGGGTTAACCACCAGTAGGGGGAGCCCTGTTGATGCACATCAACTAGGAACTCCCCCCAGGGTCACCAATAGGGGCCGTGCCAGGGCCCTAGTCCCCGCCTGGGCCTTGGATGGTGCCACACCCTCCAGATTCCTTTAATGGAATATCCTTGAAATAGCAGGAACCAGAAAAAGGGGTGAGTTCACACCCCACGGGCTGCTTAAATAGAGCACACCATGCCCCCTGGCCGACTGGATTGGTCGGCTTGGGGCGTGACACGGAGGGGAATCCCTATGACGCGGGGGCTAGCCACACCCCCGCGCATGGGGTGGGCTTGTGTCCAGCCCACAACTCCATTAGTCCAGAGAAGGGAAATGGCTTTACAATCAATGTCATTAGTCAGCACTAGTGATATTAGAGGTATACAAGATCTGCCCAAGAAAGCAAAGTGTTATCTCTTATTCTCTCTGCTCCTTCCCATACCCTCCAACATTTATCCAATGAACATAGGGCCATCCTAAGGAAAAGTGGGACATTCCAGGGTCAAACCAGAAACTGGGATGGCTTCTCTAAATCAGGGACGCCCCTGAAAAATAGGGACACATGGAGGGTCTGCCTTCATACACAGGACCCACAACAGAACATTATAGTTGGTGCAATCTGGCCAGGCAAAGTCAGAAGTTTCTACACACAAACACACCTCTCTCCCTCTTCAGGCAAGCAAGAGCCCTGGCAAACTTCTTGTACCCTGTCAGCGCACAGAAAGGAGTGGCCCAGGACACTTTTTCCAGGTAAACCCTTTGGAATCAAAGTGCTGTCATCAGAACCACAACCATTCTTAGCTTGGCAGAATTCTCTATTTTGTGCCGCCCTTAACAGGCACAAGAACTTGATCAAGTTCTGAAACTAACAACTTTAATGAGCAGGACAAGGATAGCTGTAGACCAGGGGTGCCCGCTGTGGTGCCCATGGGCACCAGTGTGCCTGCCCAGTATCTTGAATGACACCCGTGAATGCTCCCATTAAATAATTTATCAAAAATTCACGATGTGTGAGAGACTGTTTGCTGCTCCTACTCACATCTTGTTTGCACTGGCTTGGCTACTACACTGAACATGCACTATTAAACATGCTCACATTTCATTGGATGTCAGGACTGGACACACACCAAACTTTTCATCCTGAACAAAGGAGAGGTGCAAAGAGCTTCTCTCTGAGAGTGAGAGCAATGATGGCTGGCGCAGGTGCCTTTTCCCCATTGATGGGGTGGGGCTGATAGGGAACTTAATGGTGTGGGGGGGGGTATGCCCACTGGCGTATGAAGGGGGGCAGGGGAGCGCACCACTCCGGGCACCATTTGGGGAAAGGGTACCATCGCAGCCACACACCCACCCAGAGACACATGCCACACGCAGCGCAACCCCGGACGCGCACCATGCCCCCCTGTTCTCCGCTCCAGGGCTGCAGCATGTTGCTCTGCCACTGGGTATGCCTTCACCATTTTATAGCCCCATCTCTTTTTCTACTGTTTTAGATATGGTAGCCATTTTTTGTTATGCCACACCCACACAGCAGCCATTTTGAGTTATATGCCCCCATGGCAGCCATTTTGTAGCAGGCACCTACAAAACTTTCTCAAAATTCAAAATAGGGCCCCAAAGATTGACGACCTCCGCTCTAGACAGTAAATTATAGTGAGGAGTGTTATGAGGTTGTTTAACACCCTTCACATTGCCCGTTTGGCGGGGGGGAGTTCTCCACAGCTAAGATTACGGTACCTTTCATGAGTCATAACTCCTTATTTCTCAGGTATTACAGCAAAAACAGCACTGAATGAGTTAATGTTGCGGGGGTTTTTTTGCTTTCTTTTATTGGTTATCATAGCAAAAGAAATTTCACTAGCTATGGTCCCCTTTGTATGTAATAATGAAATTGGGAACAAACAAGATAATTGTAACAAGATTACGTTTTTCCTGATCTAATTTGCATCCATAAACGTTTCAAGGTTGAATCAATTTAAACTTTCTGTTCCTTTCCTTTCTAGCATATGTGAGGTTTGGGCTTTTTCTTCTTCATAAATATGGGTAATTTAAGAGCCAAGATTTTAAAAGCTAAAAGTAGAGACAGATTTGATATTTCAGACCTGCTGCAATCCTTGAGAATGAGTTTCGTTGAACTCCATAGCCTTCACTTTTGAGTAAGCATGCATAGGATCAGGTGGGTCAATTTTCTTGGGAGAAATTTGAACCCTCAAGTTCAAATAAAGCCAAGATACTGTACTTTAAAACAAAAAGAAAACAGTGGTACATGTGTTGCATTTGATCCCATGCTGGTAATTGCCAAAAGGTTTCTGAGCACAGTGCCACTGAAATGGTGTGTTAAAGAAATTCTAACACATGCAGCTACAGTTTATGGATGACTCATACTTTACGGGGTTGAGGAGAGGTTGTGAAGTTCTAGACAAAAGCAAACAGGTTGTCAAACATTCAGTTCAACAGACTGGTGCAATGTTAATACAATCCCTCTTTGTATTTTAACACAGAATGGACATTCCCCCACTCTTTAAATTCCAAAATTGTTTGGGTTTTTTATAAATAAATAAAAACAGTTAGTCTGGTGTTTTATAAAATGTGTTTACAATTTTGCAAAACCATTTTTTTAAATTCTCCCGGAAATTTCACTTTATAAATTTTAATCAAAACCATATAACCAATGTGAGATTTTAAACAGAGCATCTATATCAGGGGGAAGATGTTTGCAAAGGCTCAATATTCTATCACCCAATGACCTATACAATTTTGTCAACTGGTTGTGTTTCTTCAACTGTGAGGAAAAAGCCACACTGTAAATGCTGAGGGCTTTCTCTTTCTTCCTGTTGCTTCACATGCTCCAAACCGAACTGTAGTGAAAATCAAGGCATAAGATTACAGTATGGGGAATGAGGCTTTATGAGATCCAATGGAATTGTATCCAACGTAACGCTAAGTGAATGTTCCATCAGTGCAAGAATTTCTGCTTCTCCATCTCTCCTCCCTCTGCCCATCCTAAATTTGCTTTATACCCTCAAACCTCTGGAGCAGATTTGGGGAGGACACAGGACACACAGTGGGAGAGTCCCGTTGCACAAGCGGAAATCCTTGCACTGACGGAATGCGGTAGTTGAATACTGTCCACAGCCTTTATTATCCCCAAAGACATAGGACTCAGCTATACAGCTGCAAATAAAATGTTTTAAGTGTGTTTTAAGTGCAATATACACTAGATAGTGATGGTGAGCCTTATGGAAAATTCAATGTGTTTTTAAAAACGCTTAAAAAAACCTTTTCAGAACGTTTTTTATATGTATGTAGATTCTACCATAGTATATGACATGCTACTGTATGTGTGAGTGCACACACAAATATATATAAACAATAAAATATAATATAAATAATAAACAAATAATACTTTGTTTCCATCTTGTTCCTCTTACATATTAAATATGATTATTTTGAAAAATTAAACTGTTATTTTAGGACCTGCCTTTTTGGTACTTGTTCCATTTCCCAAATCTTAAAATAAGAGGGGGAAGCAGTCTTTATTCTCCTCCCCCAAAAGGGCAAATTGTCACTGAAATCCAGAAGTCTTTGCCAAAAAACAAAACAAAAACAAAACATTCTATTCCAAAAATGAGGGTGAATTAGTAACCCTGAAATTCTTAATCAGAAAATTCAAGTTTGAGGTAGTTGGGCTGGAGGTGTTCAAAGGAGGGAAACAGTTGCCCCTGACTTTTTCTGGGGCTTTTAAAGGAGCCTGCATTCCATTAAGAGAATCATGGAACTAGAAAATCAAAAATCTTTCAGAGATTTACTGATACCTTAGGAATGGAGTTGTATGCTTGGCTAATAGCCATGAATGAAGCTATCCTCTACATATTTATTCAATAATTTGGAGATCTTGGTTAACCTAAGAGGCATCACATAACTCTTTGAAGTTTCTCAGATCTGTTGGATGATGTATGAAAAAGCACTTCCCCAGTTGCAAACCTGTTTCCCGTTAATTTCATTACATGTCCCTTACCTCGTTTATAACAAGGACACGTGATTGATCCTTATTCATTTCGTCCACAACACTCCTGACATCATCTTTCTCCATCAAACTATCCTGCAGGCAGCAATACCTAAAATATATCTGTAAATCTGCAGGGAGAAAATGGACCAGATTCCTAACCAACACTGGTATAACCTTTGATAGAGAAACTTAGCCCAGGGCTCATTGTCTGGGGCGCCAAAAGGGAAACTCCAAACAGAGGCAGCTTGAGTGAAGCTTTTGGGCATATATTGAGTATACATGCACACAGGCAGTCCTATTGAAAACCTAGCTGGGTCTGCAAAGTCCTCTGGGTTAGTAGAATTCTTATACGTGTCCTTTTGGGCATACATGCGATGGCTTCCAGCCTATAAAAGGGATACAGAAAAAGGTTCCATATTGATTACATCAGAGCTTTCCAAACTCTGTGTTGCGACACGTTAGTGTGTCAGCTGCAGTGTGTAGGTGTGTCACAAGAAAGCTCCCTGAGCTCCTCCTGGGGCTGAAAAGGGGTCAGTTTAACCTCCGTTTGGCTAGTAAAACTGAATTACTGTGCCGCAAAATGATGCATAGGGACGCGGGTGGCGCTGTGGGTAAAACCTCAGCACCTAGGACTTGCCGATCGCATGGTTGGCAGTTCAAATCCCCGCGGCGGGGTGCGCTCCCGTCGTTCGGTCCCAGCGCCTGCCAACCTAGCAGTTCGAAAGCACCCCCAGGTGCAAGTAGATAAATAGGGACCGCTTACCAGCGGGAAGGGGACGCGGGTGGCGCTGTGGGTTAAAGCCTCAGCGCCTAGGACTTGCCGATCGAAAGGTCGGCGGTTCGAATCCCCGCGGCGGGGTGCGCTCCCGTCGTTCGGTCCCAGCGCCTGCCAACCTAGCAGTTCGAAAGCACCTTCGGGTGCAAGTAGATAAATAGGGACCGCTTACCACCGGGAAGGTAAACAGCGTTCCGTGTGCTGCGCTGGCTCGCCAGATGCAGCTTGTCACGCTGGCCACGTGACCCGGAAGTGTCTGCAGACAGCGCTGGCTCCCGGCCTATAGAGTGAGATGAGCGCACAACCCTAGAGTCTGGCAAGACTGGCCCGTACGGGCAGGGGTACCTTTACCTACCAGCGGGAAGGTAAACGGCGTTCCGTGTGCTGCGCTGGCTCGTGACCCGGAAGTGTCTGCGGACAGCGCTGGCCCTCGGCCTCTTGAGTGAGATGAGCGCACAACCCTAGAGTCTGGCAAGACTGGCCCGTACGGGCAGGGGTACCTTTACCTTTACCTTTAAAATGATGCATGTCTTAAGAGTGTGTCACCAACATGAAAAGTGTGGAACGCTGTGCATTACATCATACTCCCTCAACTGCCCCGATTAAATCAGGGCATCCGGGGGGGGGGGGCTGTGCTCTCTGCTCTCTGCCTCACTCTGTCTAATGGTAGGACAGCCCCACTAGTGACATCATAAACAAGTAGGAAAAGGCACTTTCTGGTATGCTAAGATGACTGGCTTCTAAGTCTGCTGTTGCCTATGCTCTCTGCAGAACAGACACCAAGTACAGCACAATCCTATGGGTGTGAGTTTGGACAGACAGCCATGCTCACTCTGTTAGGACTGGACCTACTGCCATTTTGGCTTTTCCTCTTGCAGAACTGTCTCCTCATCTGGATGCTATAAGTTCAATTATCAAGCTTTAAGGCTGCACACCTATTTTGCCTTCATTCCCCTTCACTCCCCATTCCCTTTTCATTTTACATTATGCATGTTCAATTGCATGCCAGCAGGCGGGATTATCTGTACAGTACTTACAAAAAATTAGGTGTTTTATGAATGAAGAATAAAAATCCCATTGATGCCAATGAAGCCTGCTCCCAAAGTAAGCATGCATAGGGTTGAAGCCTAAATGTTGCACAGGGCTAAATTTATCTCATGCAATGACCCTGACTGGGATGTCACGTTGGGATGCAGGAAGAGTGTGAATGAAGACATTACCCCTCCTAATGAGAACATTTCTGATGATTAAATAAGAGGGAGACCTCTAGCTTCAGAAAACTAATATTTTGACAGAGATTAATGGGTCTGGAAGCAATTGGATTTGCTGGTAACCTAAGAGAAAACATGTGTTCTGATTTATGTGGGGATAGCATGGGGGAAACAGACAAGAGGCTAGGAAGGAGGATTCCTAGGTGGTTGCCTAACTCTAGTTTGTAATACAACAAGATCCAGTCCTTAGCAACACAAAACCTGGAGCATCTCCTAACTGCAAGTTAAGAAGCTCAAACCTGTTGCAGCCAGTCCCTCTATAATATTGTGCAAGATGGTGACACACCCCATCTACCTTCTTTTACAAAGGCAGTCCTTTTCTCATCCTAGTTGTCTAGCATCCTCTACAAGATATTGTTTTCTCCTCCATTTGAGAGTAAGAAGAGGGTTCAAAGGTTATCACAGTAATAGCAAGTACTGCCTGGAAATCCTAATGTTACCTGGATTTATATTTTATACTGAAGTACTGCCTGACATGCTCTGGTCCATGGGGTCACGAAGAGTCGGACACGACTAAACAACTAAACAACTACTACTTACTCTGGTCTGTAGTCTAAGAATTTGCTTTTAAAGCCAGACACTGAAAGGATAAGAAATCTTTTGGGGAAACACATCTCTTCTCTGCCACCCACATAACCCCCATGCCTGGGGGGGGGGGGGGGAATAGTGTCACGTGTCAATCCAGTGCTGTGCCAGACATGGATGAAGCTGGCACATACCATACTTGGATTATTTGAGGCAGCAGTTCCAGTCCAAGAAAAAGATCCTAATTTTGCCTACCCAAGGGGTTGTCAATGTGGTGCATCCCATAAGTTGTTGGACTCCAACTGCTACCATCCCTGACCGTTAGCTATGCTGGTTCAGGTCAATGGAAGTTGGAGTTCAACAATATCTGGAAAGCACCAACATTGGCTAGCCCCAGCCTAGACCCTACAATTCAGAACGTCCTCCGTGTCAGCTTTGTCTGTAGGACAAACAACACATTAATTTAAAATAAAATGGGTTATTACAATGAAAGTTCTTGGTTTAGTTAATTTCATGGGGTTGTTTTCAATAAGCAAAAATACGTTTTCGGGGCAAATCTGAAAAGTTATTGGCAACAGCTGATAACACTTTTCCAATTATCGAATGCTTTTGGAAGAGAGTAGGCCATCTCAGAAAAGTGCAAGTGAGATGCCCCTTGACTGTCTAGTGCACTAGAAGGTAGTCACACAGGCCAAATGCTTTGGCACTTCTTATGACCTTGGGCATGGGGCAAGGGTAAAAGAGCCAGATGTGCCTAGTGCATCAGGAACAACTGCAGTTCATAATCTCCCTGCAGCAGCAGAAAGTCCCAAATCTGATGAGACTTTGAAGTGGGGTTCTTAGGAAGGCCCTTTGGTCTTTCCCCTGGTTTGTATCCCTTTGAGCTGGGATCACAGGAGCCTACCAAAAGATAAGCACACAGGAGGAAACCATCAAGCGCAGCAGGTCTTGCTTTTGGAGATATGGTTCCCCTCAAGGTATTTATGAAGAGTGCGATAAGACCCTATAAGTGCAGCGGGGGCAGAAGACTACAGTAGGGTGTAAAATGTCTGGACATGACCCAGAGCCAGGCCTTCTGAGTGCTGCTATAGATAAGCAAAGCATGACTATCTCAACCTATAGCCTGAAACGATTCATTTTTTAGACTTGAGATTGGGCAACAGTTTACTTGGCAACAGACCGATCCCAAGGGGACAAGTGGATTCGTCCTGGAGGAATAATCAGTACAGGTCACCCCACACTAGCAAGGAAATAACAACAACAACAATTTAATTTCCTACTTCTTAAATCATGGGTAGCCAAAGTGGTTCCCTCCAGATGTTTTGGGATACAACTCCCAATGTCTCTGTTGGCCATGCTGAGGGGAACTGATGAGGTTATCATACAAAACATCTGGAGGGCACCTCTTAAGTTCTTATTTAAGGCAAGATTACTCACTTTGTAGTAGTAGATAACAATAGGCAAAGGGAAATAAAGCAACTAAAAGAATCAGCTATCATGTAGAATCTTAGCTCTAACCCATAATAACAGGAGACAGAATTTATCGTTTGCTATACTACAGCTCCACTTTGGCTACCTGTCTTAGATCTCAGAAAGACAGTTACTGCAGCACAGCAGTACTAGCTAGAAGCCATTCTAGCAACAAAAAAAAAACCCCACAGCAAACATTACATGAATAGTACAAGTTGGGCTCTACCATTAGGCAGAGGGAGGCAGCTGCCTTAGGCAGCTGATTTGCGGTGTCAGGAAAATGCAGCAAACTGCTAGTTACTTAATTAATTATGATTGCTTTTTTTACAGCCCACAGTCAAGATGCTTATGAAATTTTCTGCCTCAGATGCCAAAATAACTTTGGTCCAAAGCTCCTTTGACTTGGGAAGGAGCACCATTTGATGTTCTGCCTCAGGCAGCAAAATATCATGAAAGGCAAAGAGAAGATGAGCTGGTGATTTGTACTTCCTCTTTATGCTTCTAATGTAACATCTGAGTTACATTCATACATTTATGTAGTTTATATTATGAGGAGTTATATTGGGTTGTACTCAACATTACCACTAAATGGCACTTTGCTGAGGTCAGGCTCGGGGGAAGGAGAGAGGAGAAAGGCCCATAGTGCAAAATAAAGTCACTTACACTTTTTTTTTTAGCTGAATACCGCCCCATGTTGGAAGAAAGTGAGACACCAATTAAAGCCAGGAGAGTCTTGGCCTGCCTTCTGCTTTTGTGCATACAGAGTACAAAGTGCTAACTGATCATGACCACATTACCAGGCATGAAGATAAGTAACTATATATGTTGTGAGTCTATATGCAGCATGAAACAAACCAGACTTTCACATTTCTTTGTTTTAGAAGCTGAACTTCAAATGTGCAGGCCTTATCCTTTTCCTGTGCAAAACTCATGCACCAGCCACCTATACTTTCCCAAGACTCTTGTCCCCAGCGCCTAAGGATGGGCATTGTGTATGCTCCATCACCTACCCTGGGACTTATTCCCAGAGACCCTACAGAGTGGCAATGCATCTTGGGAGATGACTTCATTAAGTCCTTCTGGGGATAACTGTAGCCAACTCATTGCCGGCTAATTAAACACACATTATAGTCAGATAAAAGGCTGCTGGAGTTTTCAAGGAGTCATGCCAGCTTCACTCTCACTTCCTCAATTAAGCAGAAATGCAAATCCAAGGGAGCTGTAATTGGAGTCAGATGCTTTCATTAAGCAGCACACATTGGCTCTATTGTCTGAGCGCATATCTCCTCTGCGGGAGCGCCATGGTCCCTACTGCTAGATTTAATGGGATGCGCTCTGCAGGGGCAAGGAGTCAGTCAAACAGCAGAGATGCTATTTGTTACAGTCCAGACCAAAGATGCTGTCACCCAGGACCCTAAAGATGGATGCCACTGTGCCAGGGCCACGCTGTGCAAAAGATGGTGGCAGCTTCCAACCCCCTGCTGAGAAAAACATAAAACGGAAGGGTTGTTGTCACTCCCTAGTGATGCTTGACTGATGCTTTGGCATAGAAGTGGTCCGTTCATCCTCATGGCTTTTAGAGGCAGTGAAAACTCTGCACTCTCCTTATGGCCTAGGGTAGAAGAACAATATTGTTGTATAATCGGCTGCCAAATAAAGTGTTGTGGAATTCTAAACTCTGACCAGCTTCTGTGCAACCAAATCCAGCCAAAGGTAGCCATGTACCATGTTGTTGGGAGACCACGCACAGTGATGGTTAGGTTCCACCATTATCATCTTCCTTATGCTGCTGCTTGGCTGTTCTCAATAAGATTCTCTTCAGCAGTGTCTGCATGATTCTATTTCTGGTAGGTCTTTGAGGTGCAGATTGCAAAGAGCACAATGCCTGCATATTCACTAAGCACTGTGAACAATGTTCCACTTAATGCATTGTAAGAAAGTACAACTGTTATCTCTCAGGGTGCAAAATGAAATTTTAAACTCCGACTAGTCTCGCTCACTTTAAAAATGTCCTAATATCCATCAAGAACCTGAGCCTCAAGTTCATACCTATAGCCCTAGATAGCATCTACGAATCCTGCAGGACTGAATATGAAAAATCTCACCACCTTAAAATGGCAAAGGAATTATGAGCTTATACATACCAGCCACATCTATTGACAGAGCAAGTTACTTGAGGCAGATAAAGGGCAGCTTTGCACCTGCACGGATGTCTCTTGCTATTTCGTGACTTGTGACTTGCAACTGAACATGTGACCTGCCTCAGTTGAGAAGTGTTGGGCTTGGATTCAGGTCACCCAAGTGATATGAAAGCTCTGTCTGTGGCATTTTAAAGTGTGATGTCTGTTTCACAAATCCAAGTCTTCACTTCTTGTGGGAGGAATAAAGTGGGTAATATATATGTGTGTAAACTCTCAGGATGTGCAAACCCTCAGGATATATATGTAAACTCTTGGGGTCCTCATGTGTTAACAGATCTGTCATCATTGCACAAACTATTAAGAAAAGAGTGAGATAGGCAAGAGCCAGTTACACAGCAAGGAAGGTCACATCCTGAAGACACTACAGATTGGCCAAGCCAGCAGATGACAGAGCAGGGGCAGCAGTTGCTGATCATAGCTGAAAGGCACCAGAAAAGTTGTGTAGATTAGAAAAGAGGGAGGGAGGGAATTGCAGTTTTAAGTCTGTACTGTGTTGGCAGAATGGTGTGGCAAGCAGTCACACCTCAGCACTGAACTGGGGGAGAAAGGGAGGTCACAGCTATGAAAGCAAAGCTTTGTTTGTCAAGGGGGTGCCTCGTTTCCTCTCACTGTCTGAAGGCACAAGCAGAGAAAGGGTCAGTTTCTGGTTACAATGAGAGAGCTTCAGCTCCTTCGAGGAGGGAAGGCGACTGACCATGTGCAGAGGCTCCCGCCCTTTCCATTAACATTCCTCACCCACCAACGAAGCCTAAAATTGCCACTCAGTGATCCAGAGACAGCCCCCCCCCCCAATCCAAGCAATACTACCAATGGCCTTATTGTTCCAGGCACACTGAGCTTGCCCAAAATGCCTTTGCCGCCACACACGCTTCAGGTCAGATCTCCCTCACCCTCATCCACTTGCTCCCCATTCAGTGGCTTCCTTAGAGAAAGGAGATGAAAGTGGGAAGCAGATGCCAGGGCAGAATTTTCTGCTCCACTAAGAACCAGTGACCAAGGTTCGAACTGAGGCTTTTAAAGGGAAAGGGGTTTTGGAGTTAGGCATCAGTCAGAGAGGACTGGTGTAGTTCAGTGATAGGAATGTCACTGAATCAAAAGCTGAAGTTTGCCAGGGAATAATAAAAACGCACTATTCGCAAGTCAAGCTTTGTTATTATAAAGGTAAAGGTACCCCTGCCCATACGGGCCAGTCTTGACAGACTCTAGGGTTGTGCACCCATCTCACTCAAGAGGCCGGGGGCCAGCGCTGTCCGGAGACACTTCTGGGTCACGTGGCCAGCGTGACAAAGCTGCATCTGGCGAGCCAGAGCCGCACACGGAAACGCCGTTTACCTTCCCGCTAGTAAGCGGTCCCTATTTATCTACTTGCACCCGAGAGTGCTTTCGAACTGCTAGGTTGGCAGGCGCTGGGACCGAACAACGGGAGCGCACCCCGCCGCGGGGATTCGAACCGCCGACCTTTCGATCGGCAAGCCCTAGGCGCTGAGGCTTTTACCCACAGCGCCACCCGCGTCCACTTACCTTTGTTATTATACAGGGAGCTAAATTATTTTTGTTTGTTTCTGACTGGAATCTAGCCTAGGACGGTTGCAGCCAGATTAACTCTACATAGCTGGTGGTTCAAAGTGCCATGTTCGCCCGAGATAACCTTCACTTCCTCACCTCTCCCCAGCACCCCTGGCTCTTGACCTTTCCCCCATTATCTAAGGATGAAGGAACTGAATGCTACTGAGAATTCCTCCAGAATAAAGTTGGGATATTTGTGTGGAGATCAGGAAACTCGCTCCTCAGATACCACTGCTCAGTCTCTTTCTGAGTAGCTGTAGAATTTCATTCCACAGATCTGTCAGCAAAAAATCTAGTCCTGAGGGAAGGTACTATCTTCTCTTTCATGCCAAGCCATTGGTTTTTAACTCTTAATCCGTCAAGCTGTCTTACTAGATGTCCACTATAGTAGCCCACCTAGAGGCAGTTTACCTCAGAATACCAGATGATGCAGAAGGCCATTGTGATAATGCCTTACTTGTGAACTCCCAGAAGCTGTTGACTATCAAAAGCAGAATGCTGGACAAGATGCATTTCAGTCTGATCCATTCTTAAGTTCAATAAAAGGCAGCTTCCCTCTTGGAATCGAAAGCTGTCATTTTCAGTCATTCTTCCACAGTACCCCAGGATTAGTCAACTCTTCCCCAAGTACTCTTTATGTAACCTCTATGGCAATGCCTTATATTTCCTGGAAGTTCAAGACATGGGAGTTGTAGGCCTGCGGTACTTCAGATAGATGCTTCCATTCTGTGCCAAGAAGCAAAGGTCAACACAAAGACTCTCCTTAGCATCAAAGGCCTTGTTCCATTCTCTCTGATCCCATTAAGCTCTGGGTTTTACTGAAACGAAGACTGGTTGGTGTTTTGCTTGGAACGGGCCTGACTAACATGGCAACTTAACATAGTATTTACAAAGCTCTTTAGGTAGGGGACGCTGACACAAAAGGTCTTTGTTTCTTCATTAGAACATCATGCTTTAAAGAGTAGTGAATGTTATGGTCACAAAGTAGATAATCTACCATCCCCACTTGAAGCAAGCTATGGGGACAATCACTACGTTAGGTTTCACACTTAACACTGCCTGTTTGACCCCATTTTTTTAAAGATGCTCTTTCATCTACTCTATCTTTGGAAATTCCTTTCCCATTTGTTTTCACCTCAAGTTTTGCACTGATAGATTTGCAGGCAACTTTAAGGTCAGCTATGCCGTAGTCTGGATCTTAACATGCAACAGAATGAGGTGCTAAAATCCTGAAGTGGTAGAGTGGACTGTACCACTTCAGACTGCAAGGAGGGGAAATAGTTTTTGAATGCTCTCTTGTGTACAGAAATTCAGTGCAAGTAGAAAACTAGCACAGTAATGAATAAAGCTTTAGCTCAACCTTCTCCCTGCTGAGCTAATTTTCTATTTGAAGATATTCCCACCCCTTCATATGTAGGGGGTAATCTACTGCATATCTCCCACTTGCAGGCTGAAGTGGTACAATCCATTGTGTAGCCTCATATGAAGATTCAGCCTGAGTCCCTATTACTAAAGATCAACTGGAGATGTCAAAGAACTGAACTTGGAATCTCTCCATGTAAAGCATGGGAGATTCTAATAGGCTATAATCTCTGTACAGTACTGCCAGAACAACCACTTACCTGCTCTCATCAGTCAGTCAGTCTCCTCATTCAAATCCAGCAGCCAGATCAGTCAGAACTCAGGTGGTGGAAAGGAGCAGCAATGTACTGCAGTGGGACATGGAGCAAGTAGGAAGGCAAGCAGGCCAGCCCACCTATGAGGCCAAGTAAGGCAACTGCCTCAGGCGGCAGGATCCACAGGGGCAGCACATCCCAATGTAGATCTTTATTCCCCAGTCCTTGTTTCTGATGTAGATCTTCACTCAACCAATATTCACTTGCAGGGAGGAGGGGCACACCATTTGGTGGTTCACCTCAGGTGCCAAAATGTCTTGGGCCGGCCCTGGCCTCTTGAACCAGCTAGATGGTACTGTTGGAGAGCAGTACAGTGGTACCTTGGGTTACATACACTTCAGGTTACATACGCTTCAGGTTACAGACTCCGCTAACCCAGAAATATTTCCTCGGGTTAAGAACTTTGCTTCAGTATGAGAACAGAAATTGTGCTCTGGTGGCGCGGCAGCAGCGGGAGGCCCCATTAGCTAAAGTGGTGCTTCAGGTTAAGAACAGTTTCAGGTTAAGTACAGCCCTCCAGAACGAATTAAGTACTTAACCTGAGGTACCACTGTAACTGGGATGTTAACGCCTTGGACAGAGGCTGCTTAAATTTCTTACTACATCTTTGTGAATTGTGTGCACCTTTTCCACATTAGGCATCATCGTTTACAAACGGCACAATAGCTTATCTTCCATGTACAGAGAGCAAACTCATTCAGTTCACAGAGATGAGCTACAGTTGCTTAACTACACACAACCATTATCTACACGGTTAATCTAGTTGCCACCTTCACAGCATGGAATCCCTCACGGTTAGTTTTAGCTGGGAGAGGTTAGCTTCCCAGTTGGTAAATTGTTATTCTTGGTGAATGCCCTTTTCACTGCTTAACAACTCTTTCTCAATGCTAGGCCTAGCTAATCACCAGTGCTCTAAGCCAGAGGTTTATTTGGCTAGTAATTCCAGAGGCAGGGCCCTGTGGCTTTGGTGGTAAAGTCATCTGGCAGCCAGCTGGTTTCTACCCCCAACTTTCTTCAGGTTTCTCTTCCCTGCTGAATCAATGAAATATTTCAAAATGTTTCCTGCTCCCAATCATCAGCCTTATACTCAACTGTGATCCAAAAACAAGCTAATATTCAAAATATATACCAAAGAGATGGCTAAGCCACACTAGAAGCTCTTGCATTCAGAATTATTGCCCAGAGGCCTTATTTCAATAGGCTGAAGAAATAAGGTCTGAACTGGTCAATCGGTGAGGCTTATATTCACTACAGGGAAGCTTAAACAGAGCAGTCTGAAGGAACAGGGATGAGTCGTAACACTATAATGAGGCAAGAGAGCACAGAACAGCAGTATAAACAAACAAATCCTCATATGCAACAATGAGGCATTTAGTATTAAATGTAATGTGAGATTACCTTCCATTTTCACATACACTTCTGGAAGCGAGGTGGGGATGAAAAAGGGCTCAGCAATCACCGCTGGGTAGACCAGATGAAAAGGGTCCTTGTACTTTTAATCACTGCATAGAAGAGGGAATTTTATCAGGCAAGGCGTGGGGGTAGAAACACTGCACCAGCTGAAATTTCCACTTTTACAAACGATTAAAGGTGTAAGGGCCTGACTTCCTCAGCATCCATGCAGTCACCATAAATTACATGGAATGAATGTACTTGCTGCAATTCAAAAAGTTGTTTATTATTGTAGTGTTGGTCACCAAATGAAACAGGAGAAGCTAGAGGCATTGTAGTTAATGTTGTATTTTCAAAAACTTCTCTTGTTTTTCATGGCTAAAAAACCTCGCTAATTTCAGGGCAAATGGGATCATGTTTGCTCCAAACCCACAGGGCTTGAATACTGCCCTGTTCCCTTGAAAAACAGACACATTTGCGTGTTTCTCTGGGCTCCTTAGGAGTCAGCTAGCCAGTCATGCTTGGAGAAGAGCCAACAACTAATTGAGATGCAGGATAGGTGGGAAGGAACAGGTTAAGTAGATTACCATTGAAGCTTGTAAGCCGCCACTCTATGCATGCCATGCAGCTATCTTCAGATGGCCACACACCCCCTCTCACTTACCTGACATGATCTGACTAATCAGGTTCAGGAGAGGTAAAGCTGCATCTGCCAAGGAACCACTGGGACTGCACAGGTGCATCGATTGTTCCTTTGGCAACGAGGCTTCATTTGGTGCTGCTTAAATCCAACTCCAACTGCAAATCCCACTGGGATCAGCTCCAGCTGGAGGCTCCCAAGCCAAGTTCACTAGTGGAGTCAATCCCTCTTGAAAGCAGAGCTTGTATTTGGTGCTAAATCAATCAATCAATAAATAAATGCAAGCCCAACATTCAGCAGGAATCTTTGCAGACACAGCTTGGATTCAAACCAGGGTTGCAGAGGAAGTATCACCTGACCTTGTATGACACCAGGTGATAGACAGGTAGGCAGTCTCACTCACATGTCAAAAGTGGGCTGTAGAGACTGAGCTGGATTCAGTCCCCACTCCCATGCATGCTTCCATACGTACATCTGGAACCCTCCTCCTGCCATGCCTGGAACTAATATATGTAACAAATACAAATGAACATCTTTAATCTGAGAAAGACAAAATGGTGGTGTTTTAAGTTGGTAAACTGACTTGCTTTTAACTGATAATATGCAATGTGATCCTATGCTTGTTTGCACAGAAGTCAGTCCCAAGGTGTTGGTGCAGCTTATTCCTTAGTAAATATGGTTGTATCCAGTTTTATTTATCCAGTTCCCAGTAACTCCGAACACAGGTGCCATTTTTAAACTACTGAATGAAAATAATTTCCTTTGTCAGTAATACGGATAAATAATTTCTTTTTGTGAAACCAACTTCAGCACATTGCCTGGATTAAGAAATGTTAATAGATGCTTTGTAATGCAATAAACCCCTCTATTCACTGGATACCACTATGTCACAAAATATAAATCTATTAATCAAATTAATGGTTGCTGTTGGCCCTGAGAATTGCAAATCCCACTGGCTCAACTTCAGATTATAGCATTCTTCTATATTAATATTCCATAACAGATTTGCCAATGTGAAAAAAGGAAGCTGAAACACTAAACTTTTCAGCTAGCATAGGCTTCTTTTGAGATAGGACTAATCCAGAATCCTTATCTCCAGTGCTATTTTTCTGGGAAAAGAGGTGCTGGAACTCACCATGAATGCCTCCTTCTCTTAGAATGGCAATGGCACCCACCTGAAAGGTGCCTGAATTGAATTCCGGCAAATTCCCCCTGGAAATCTCTCATTTTGCCTCATAAGACCCAGCAATAATCAGGCAATGGGATTAGTTATTGGCCAACTGCATCTTTGGCATAGGAAGAAACAGACTAGAGATAGACGCTGTGCCATCTCTTTAAGGGGTTAAGATCTTGACTTCAAGAAACTGAACTATTGAGACCTGCCCCACTGCTAATCCATCTCACCCCATTGTGCCTGTCATCGCAATTGCTCACTCATCATTTTCTATCAGGTTGAGCAGGTTTGGGGCCCCCAAGAGAGAGCCCCTGCCTTGGGAGACGTGGATCTCATTTGTGAGGAGAGGGAAAGTTCAGACCCAAAGCATAATATTTTTGCATTTCATCTGATTTCAATTTTGACGGCTGCCTTTAAGTTATTCCGCTTGCTGTTGTGTTTTGAGTGGAGAGGAGACAGCAGGGCGGCAGAGTAAGGGGGCTTCTGCAAATATTTGCACGCAACCTCAACAGGCTGTTGTGGAAACAACTTTCCCTCCAAAGAGGGAAACCATGCTGTTCCCATGTGATGGCCTTCCCCAAACATCTCATTGCACCATGTGGATGTTTGCACTGTGGCGTAAGGAGTGCAAGTCAGAATTATGCCACTCCACACCTGGCTTGATTTATCCGGCGGGAGAAAATGTCCAGCGTGACATACAAGCTTTGGGGCCCAACTTGATCCAGGTCAAATCCCAGATGTGACTGGGCTGTGTCTATTCCAGGAGGCTTTGATCACACCTGTGTTTCATATTCTTTGAACAACATCCCCCACCAGATATTATTGGGTTCTGAGCATGCCCTGTCTACCTGTACAGTGTGTTGAGAAAGAGATTCAAATGAATATACAAGAACACCATTACCGAGTCAAACCAGCCGTCTCCCTAAGACACAGTTGTTTCTTTAGCCAGTACCAGATGCGTAGATCAGAGGAATTGTAACGGAGCACAGAGCAACAACACAAGAGAACTGTGGTTCTCCACCAAGCCCTCCCTAGTGGTCTCCCAACATTTGGTTTTGCTTTTTTGACAGCTGTAGCAAATTGAGTGGATGTTTCCCACAAGCTGACCACAGTTATTCCAGGATCTTTCCCCCTTCCTCCAAGTGCTTTCAACTAATTCAGATCTCAAGAATATTGTACGTGTACAGCGAGAAGTATTCCACCCCCCTGATATAATCGTAGTTGGATTCTCTCCGCTGCTACCAAAGTGACCAATGTGAAACGTCCACTGCCTGCTTTTTTCAGTCTTGCGACATCTTTGCTGAAGTTCTTTCCAGTTTGCTTTAGAGGGACCAGTGCTTAATGCTTCTGCCAACCTTCACATCCCTTTCCAGGTTCATAATACAGATGCGGCAGAACACAGGGCATACATTTCACACTGAAACCAGCCACTGGCAGATTTTTTTCTTTTTTTGGAACCAATTTTTGTTACCAATTCAGCATACTCTTTTATGTCATGACTATCTCACAATGTGAACATTTCAGATGAAAGGTATTTCCTCTCCCCCATCCATTTGTGGGCCACTGATGTCCATTCAAGGACACGGTGTTAGGGTTTTGTGCTTGTTTGTTTTGCAAACACAGGAATAACCAAATCAATCCTCTGGTCCAGTGGGCATATGCCTCCCTGCATGGGCTTCTCAGCGGAAAAGTGGGAAGTATAGCAGATCATCCTCTGGCCTTCCCCAACACCCCTTACATATTTGCAGCACAGAGAAGGGCTTTATAACTGCCATGGGTGCATCCCTTTCTTCCTCAACCTCCTCCTTAATTAGTAAGCACACTACTAATCAGTTCAGTCATTTCATATTCATTCAAAATTGCTGGATAAATGCTATCTGTGCTTTGAAACTTGTGACGTACTCTAAAAACTCTCTTCTTTGAGCATGTTTGCCAACATGAATCCTGAAACCAAAAAGAAATGGATAAAACAGCAGCAGCCAAGTACTTAGGGATTTGCATTGCCCCTTTCTGCACCAAACTGCAGCAAACACTACAATGCAGATAGTGCCCTGTAAAGTGGGAATCAGCCTTTGCCAGAGAATAGTCAGGTGTAGGGCGCCATCTGGTGGAAAACAAAGAAGTTATAGTCCCACATCCTCCTCAAGGAACATTTTATCACATCAACAAAACTGAACACATTTTGAGTTTTTGAAATCTGAATATATTTTAATACCTTCATTCTATTTTTGTTTTAAAATCATGTTTGTATATTTCTGGCCTTTTGACATGGAACATTGTAAGCAAATTTGAAGTTTTCTAACGTTTCTAAATCGGAACAAGCTTGTTATTATTTTCATTTCGCCAGCAAGCAGATTAGATAATTTAAGACTACAGATAGGGCCAGGTGTCAAATCCTCAAAACCCCAACAAATAAGCCCTTAGACATAATCCGCAGGGGAATATAGAACAACTCTCAGGATTCAACGATCATGTTCATTATCTCCATATTCATGCCTTACACACCTTTACATTTTTTGTTGGCCTGCAGTACTTAATCTTCTCAATGTGAATAAAAATATGTATATATGCTGAGATGTGCATCTTATGGTGGAAGCTATGCACATTTAGGGTTTCTACCTGTGAAAAGGTGTGCTTACGAGGTGATAGGGAGATGTAGACACAATCAGCACAAACCACCAGGAAGTTTAATGGCACTTGCAGAGGAGAACTTACTGGTTGATTGCGCACTTTCAAGTTAAGCATTACTCAATGTGACATACTATATATGCTGTACTGCCAGGTTCCATATACCTTACTTGCTAACCTAAGAGAGGGAGGAGTGCAGGGATGGTCTATCTTGCAAGCAGCACTTCCCTTTCCCCACCGGAGGAAGCAGCTTGTGCAATGCGGGGAGCTACACGCTCCCTGTACTTTTCCCAGGATGACTGAGGGGGGTGTACCTCTTTCTCAAATGAGAGCAAAAACAACATTGCAGGAGTGGCGGGCTCCTCCTCCTGTGCAATGCAGGCATTGCTGACTATGCAGTCTGTGCCACTATTAAGGCTTTCCACTCCACAAAGAAGCAGTGCTTAAAATTGTCAAATACATTTACTTGGGATGGGATGTGGCACCTTGAATCCCAGAGGCAACACCCCTTTGGGATGCAAACAACCACTTGCTGTTTTTTTCTTCTTCTTCACCAAACTTATTTGAGAGGAGGGGAAATATACCTCCATAAAGAGGTGATGTTATGGGGATGAACATAAAGGCAGCTCTATAAACATAGGTTTACCAATGCAGATGTAGATATAGTTCCCACTTGCCAAGAGGAGGGTCGTATCACGATATTTACATTATGTATCCCTCTCCCTTGTAGTCATTCATTAACTTCTCATATTGCCATTCATAAAGGTAGCCATTCAACTCTTTGTCCAAGGCAGCAATCTTGTGCACACTTACCAAAGAGTAAGCCTCACTGAAAACAGTGGGAGTTATTGCCAAACATGCTTAGGATTGAGTTGTAAAACAAGCATCTTGCGGGTTTTTTGCTTTAGGCTTTTTAAAAGTATCCTGGCTTATAGGCCTACTCTGGCATGAGGGAATTTTGGGATACAAAACTTAAAGTGAAACCCATTTTCTTCCTCATTATACTTCAGTGGATGATATTTTACTGATACTAGCAAGGACACATGTCAAATTAAAGCATCATGCCGTTATCCAATCTATTGCTCAAGCCGCATGCTGGTAACAGGGAGATGAAGGGGCAGGTATTCCTCATTACTTAAGTACATGTTGATCTACAATGTCAGTGATTGTGAGTATAGTTTCTAGGGAATTTGCTGGCAATTCCAGATGATGTTATCAAATATCATGTAAACCTGAGGATGAGGAATTATATTGTAGCATAATGTGAAAAACGATCTTTCCAAGCAAGGGCAAGTTTTGCTAAAAGCATCATAAAGTAGTGTTGTTCCCTTGGAGCGTTCTGGGGCCGGGAGGAGATGGCTGTCCTTTATGGCTGAATCTTGTTCACCCAACTCTTACCTGCATGGGAATGGCAAGTGTCAGCAGTAACTCGGTACAGCCCAACAGAAAATTAAGGCACCATGCTGCAGCCAGCACCTCTGCTGTTAAGTCCCAAAGAGTGAATATCCAGAGAGACACCCATCCCCATGCCAATCCTACTTTGGTGTGTGAGGGAGGCAGGTTCCAAGTAAGGCAATATTCATTACTATCTCCCTCAGCAAACCTGCCTTTTCCTTCATCTTCACCAAGTTCTGTAGGAAGATCTCATGTGGCAAAGCGCCCGTAGCAACATTTCATGCCTCTCTACAAGTGAGGGGCACAGAGAGAGTGTGTCGATTTGCCCAACACCATATAATGGAGGAAAAACTGAGGCTTTTCCATGGTGCCTGGACTCCCATTGAAAATTTGAGATTGCTGGATCTTTGAGAACTAGGCATGCCTTGTAGCAGAGAAAACCAGCTAGGTGTCAAGAGCATCAAGGGAAGAAGGAACCAGGGGGGAGCTTGATTAATCCTGCAGCTTAGGACTTACCCTGCTTTTCCAGTTGCTTTGGCCTTGGGTTTGGTATGTGAAGGGCATCACATGGCAGAAGGGTGCAGCATTGGTGTTAAGGGGAGAAGGCGGTGAAAAGAGCCGGTGACAAGGCAATAACGTTCTGCCACAAAACCCAAGAAACCTCAGCGGTGAGAACCTCAGTCCTACAAACCTGGTGCTTGAGGATTATCCTTTAAAACGCAACATGGGTAGCTGGTGGTGATAAAGAGCTGGAGCTCTGGGACCTGATGCAGGAACTGTGCAAACAAGGGTCTTGACTGTAAGTGCTTTGGTAAGGAGCAGAGAAACAGCTGCCGACGCCTACAGAGCCCCAATTCATATGTACTGGTGTACGTGTACATTTCTGCTTCCAACATGCTTTGCCCCCCTTGTGTACCACTCAGGGATGCTGGAATGCAACAGTCTGCTTTGGGTGTGATCTCAGCAAGCCCTAGCCCTCAATCAAAACATCTAAGGCCTACGTCCCCTCTAGCAGGGTCCCGTCTCAAAATAGGAAGCAGTGCAGGTTTTCAGCTTCTCTCTCTCTCTTTCTTTGGTTTCTCTCTCCCTCGGACTGCTGCCTTCTGCTCTGCCTGCCCCTATTCAGGCCTCTGCTTGCAGGGGAAGGACACTGGCCAGTGCAGAGATGAGATGGGCGTAGATCTCAATCCCGCGAAGGAAGACCTGCTCATTCAGGAACTCGTTGTGGTCATGCAACAGCACAGGGGTGCGGTTCATTGGGGAGAAGCCGATAGCTGGGTGTCCTGCCTGCAACACAGTGGGAGGAGGAGACAAGAGAAGCTCAACCAAAGTACTGGAAGAAATCAACTGACAAGATAAATGCACACAGGAAAGGCACTTGCACTCACCGCTCTGATATAGCGGCTGTCTGTGGCAGCAGGGAAGATCTCGCATTGCAGCTTCATGTTCCTGACAAAGACAGAGATACTATGACAGGGGAGGTCCCATTGCTAAGCTAGGCTTTTCTTTCTCCTGCCACAGTGGCTCCAAGCTGCCTGAAGGCGGGATTCAGATGGTGAGAATTTTTAAAAATGGAGCACAGGGGACCTCGGATGAACAGAATGGGAGACGTTGGGAAGGGTGAGGATAACTCGGCCACTCTCCTGTTCTCCATACTGATCCCTAGGGGAGTCTTTTTCTGAATGCCTTGAATGTTAGGTTTCCCCCCTCACACATCCCTCCCTCCAAAATGATGTCGTGTTTACAGTTCCTTCTGCGTCCGGCAGGTGAAAACAGCCACCAGCCTCCACAGGTGTCTTCAGAAGAGTGAGTGTGAGAATGGGGGGAATGAGGCGTCTTACTCACATGTCCCTGCAGGTGCCACTGAACGCCTTCCACCAGGGGTCAGATTCCTCTGTGGAGGTCACCGACTGATCCGTGTATTTCTAGCCCAAAGAAAAGGGTAGAGGGTGAAGCTTGGAGGAGGCAACAGGGCACCTACAGTGCAGGAGACTTGTGGCAAGGGCTCGGCAGAAGCGGCAGCAGGAGTGCGAGAGGTTGAGGGAGACAAGGCAGAACAGAAGGGCAGCCATATTGAGAGAGGAGAGGCCCAAGAGGGAGATGGAGGAGAGAGGGAGAGAGAGAGAGGTGGCAGCAGCTGCAGCAGCAGCAGCACAGGCGGCCATGTAGCCATAAGCCAGGAACAGAGCTATGCGCCTAGATCTAAGGGGGTGGCAACAGGCTGCTGGAATATTCCCTCGTCTCCACAGTTACCTGGTGGAACTCATAGCTAACACCTTCCCCAGCCGCCCGGCACCAGGCTGTGAGCTGCTCCTCAAATGCCTGCAGAGCAAAAACAAAGCAACATGGAGCATTATTTATTTCATCCAGGAATTGCTTCCTGTGAAACATCTTGAATCTGTTTAACAATAAAAACATCAACAGTAAAAACATATAAAAGTCATTTCAGATATAACAACAGATAACAGACCAGATTATTTTTTTTAAAAGAACCCAACTTATAAGGCTTGTTTAAGAAAGCACAGTCTTCAATAGGTGCTGGAAAAATAGAATCTCTGATCTGTACGTAGCAGGAAGGCGGTCCAAGGGGTAAGTACTGCCACACTAAAGGCAATGTACATTGTACTGAAAGGACCTCCTGATGAAACAGTATCTGGAGAGGGTTCTCTCCTGCAGAGTGATCAGCTGGGTGTAAAAGGGGTTAGTTGATCTCAGAATGATTCAGATCTCAGTTTATCCCACAGTCCTTCTAACTCATCCCAGAATCCTCTGCACTCCTTCCCGCCATTCTTACCCCCACAAATATAAAAAATCAAATGCTCCTTAAGCTTAACCACTGATCCAAGGATCCATGCTGGCTTAGAACCATGCCAAACCTCTGAGGCTTCCCTCAACTGCTTCCCCAACTGGCTCCTTCCTCTCTTGCAGCCTCTGAAGGCGGGTCCTGCAACTGGAGATGATCCTTCAGGGCAAGGAGGGAAAGTGGAATGGGAGAGTCAGCAGGGCTCTTGGAGGTACCTTACAGACAAAGAAATCAGCCCCTTCATAACCAGTAAGGGTTGCAAGGTGCTTTCATGTGATCAATGATAACCAATGCAAGACCAAAAAAATTATAACTTTTCGTAATATTTTATAGGATGTCTCAAACAATTTTAACGTAAGAAGCCTAGGAACGAGAGCTCTAGGTGACACAGTCCAATGCAGGAAGAGTAGACATACACTCCCCAGCCATTTCCCAGGCAATACCCATATTCCAGGCAATACCCCACAGCCTGAAGATTAGTCTCCTTTCCCCTACCTCCTTCCTTTCTGTCAGTAGCCAGATACTGTACCTTTAAATCTACTGTGGGAGGGATGCGGATGTCAAAGGCAGCAGACATCTCAGAAGGGACCACATTGAAGGAGATGCCCCCATTGAGCATGGTCAGGTTGAGGGAAGTGACGTCACCCAAGGTAAGGTGCTTCTCTGATTTCAACCTGCAAGAAACAAGGGAGAAAGACTTTCACCCCACATCTTTGAAACGCTGCACTTAATTGTTCCCTAAGTCCCAAGGGTGAAGAAACAGGAGGCTAACATCACTGTTCCAGGTATTGGCAGGAACAGTGGGTATTTTCAATCATCAGAGCAGCTAACATTCCCGCCCATAAGAAGCGGAATCCAAATGACAGGTGACTCATACAGCAGCTTACAAGTGGTCTTGGAAACATAGACACGTTCCACTGCAAGCCTCTTGTCTCAGGAACAATGAGTGCCACTAATGCTGGGATAGGGGACCAGAATTCTTCCAGATGTAGTTGGCCTACAACTCCCACCATCCCTCACCACTGGCTATGCTGGTTGGAGCTGGTGGAAGTTGTAGTGCAACAACATCTGGAGGGCCATAGGTCAGTCCCCTCCCTGCAATAAAGCTTCTCTGCCTTTGCCCAGCAGGGCTGTTGCTCATGGGCTCTACAACAACCTGAATGTTCCTCAACCCACACAGATGGGCAACGAGTCACGCATCTGTGTGGCCCAATGAATAATGCTAGCATCAGTCCTAAGGGATGGCTCTATCTCAGCTACGAGGACAAACTTAAGGACTGAAAGGCCTTTGCACATTAGAAATGGTCGCCAAATAAATAGCAAACAAAAGTGAGCCATAGAGAAGGTCAGGAGATGCACCCCTTCCCAATGCAGTCAGGCTTCCCATAGGGGCTTCTTTTTTCCTCACCTTTGTTTCTCACGCTCTCTAAACTCCAGGAAGGAAGTAATCACTCTGTGCTATGGGCAAGAAAGCAGAAAAGTCAATGCAACAATATGGAACCATAGATACATATTCTAATGAGCAAATGTTTTTCAAGGTGGCCCAGCAGCTGGATGGCACCAGGCTCAAAGGCTTGTGTAAAGAAAGGTCTATGAAAACAGACCTCAGCTCGGATGGCTGAAGGCATTGCTTTTAGATCTAAGCAAACAATTCTGTCCCCTGCCAAACAAAAGCAGCCTCGCCTCCCACGCCACTTCGCCCCTGTTCCTAATCTCTTACCATCTTTTCAGCAGCTGTGTTCTCAATGAATCTGGATCCATGTCCTGGGTTCCCTTCTACCTTCACTTTAATCCCTGCAAAGTATTCAGAGGAAGCACAAAACATGAATGGTAAGCAAGGTAGTCAAAGCAACACCTTGATGCCCAACTCCTACAGTCAGTGAGAACCACATTCAACACATCTTTTAGAGGAAGCGTGCCATGATCCAAAGGATCAACATGCACAAAGAAGAGAGAATAGTATTGGAGTGTTGCACAGACCCCCACGGCTGACGAGTCAAATGCCTTCTGCAGTTGATTGGGGGGTTGTTTCTTCAGCAGCAGGAACTGTTGCTGCAAAAGCCCCTGCAACCTAGCCAATTTGCATCCATATTGCATACACTGTTTTTCAACTTATATGGGGAAATGGCATAGTCTATACTTTAAGAGCCCCATTTGTGGGCATCGTACTAAGAGGGCAACAGGGATGGGCTAGACCACCATAGGAATATATTGAGGAAGAGCAAAGGAGACGGCAGTAAGGCAGCAGATGAGACATTGGACTGTGGCAGTATCCCAAAGAGAGGGAGCCAGAAAGCAAGTATGGGGAGAAAATGTGAGGCAAAGCCATCTAGGAAGGGGAATAAAAGCAGCAAACTATAGTAAATCAGCTTTATGGCAATCTTACCATTCGTATATCCAACAAATGGTGGATATCCTGTTACCTTGATATGAATCCCCACTCCCTTTTACAGATATAAGGCAGGGAATGCTGGCAATCACACTTACGCGATCTGTTAACACTCACATGTGAATGCCGACTTTCAGACATTCACTGCAAAATTATCCGAATTCACAAGTTACAAGCCCTGACTGAAAATCCCAAGGTTTAAAAAACCACTCAAGGAAGGAGGCTTAAAATTCCAAGTTGATTCCAGTGATGTTAACTGTGACTAAAAATCCACAGATTCGAATCTACTGTGAAAGTCAAAAACAGCTGTGGCTAAGAATTATGAAGTCCCAAACCAATTTCAACAGGATGCTGGTCTCATTATCTGCTCTGGCTCCTCCATAAAGCCCCGAAAGCTCTAGGAAGGGTTACATGTGTGTCTATTTTACAGTGAAGACATGGGTATGGCAAAACTCCAGAAACTACTCAGAAGAATTTGTGACTTCCCTGTGAAAGAGGCTCAACAATTCTTTCTTTCAAAAGACATTATCTCTCCCAAGATCTGTATTGAAAATGCAAGCAAACATCATGTAAGACCAGAAGTAGCCATGAGGGAACCACAAACAGAGACAAAAATCCAAACACACAAACATAGAAGGAATCCCGGATTGTACTCACACCACGGACATTTTTCGCCATAGAATACAGTGAAAGTGTCTGTCGGGTTTGCCAGGCCTGGGGGAAGAGAGAGAATGGAATTAGGAAACAACACATTTAGCTAGAAGACACAGTAGGCTTTCTGAAGCGCCTTTTGACCAGGAAACAGACCGTCAGAAAAGTGGCTGAGAATTCATTAATCTCATGCAAGTGAGTTCATCATTAGCCTTGCACCAGTAAAACAAAGAATCTTCACCACTGTATGCCCCTTTTTGACAGTAAGCCTGTGACCTAACAGAATCTCATTCTTTCTCTCTCCCTCTCTCCCTCTCTCTCTGGCAGTGAGAGAGGAAGTATGCCCAGGTAATCACCAAGGATAAACTGAAGCAAGGGTAAAGCAAAATGTATGGGCTGGTTCCCTCATACACTCAAGTCCAAAATAGCTTCCCTGATGGGAGCCTCACCTTCATCCAAGGCAAAGCCAACATTAAGCGTTGCAAACTCAGGACGCTTCACAAACATCTCCATCCCCTTGTGGCCCCCAATCTCTTCATCTGCAGGGGAGGGAAAAGAGACCAGGTAAGTGAATCACCAATCGCCACATAAACACCTTTGCTTTCATTCTCCAGAGACCAACCACATCTCTCTCTGCACTTGAGAGTCAAAACAGGCCCAAGAGCTTATGGCAACTCACAGTTCCCTATGGGAACCTGGAGGGATTTCACTTGTGGCGATTCAGCTCACAGTGATGATCCACCTTAGCAATGACACAGAGATTTGTGATGTTCAAATTGTTTCCTGCTGTGTAGCAGGAGCCAGTCAGTCTGCTCAGGAGAGCCAGGAAACTGCAGACTGTACTAATACTGAAAAGGCTGCAGAAATAGCAGGTATCAGTATCTGGTTACCTGGGCTGCAACAGAGGGCCAGAAGAAACATTCTATGGGAGAACGGTGCTTGGATCCCCTCTGATGTATTTTTATTGAATTAAACCTATGTGGTTATATGCTGCAGAGAAGGGAGGGGGACATGAACCTATATTGCAGTTAATAGCAGCAGTCTGTGGGGAGTGATTAAGCCATGGAAGTAGTGTGAAGGGAAAGGGTTAAACACCCACCCCTCCAGTGGCATGGTCTCAACCCAAATTGGGAGGTACCATGATTGCTTTTAACCACAAAAAGGGCATAAGGAGAGAACACAGACTTTCCATTTACATCCAGTCAGGCCCAAAATCCTTGGTTGTGGTACATGCATCCTCTGCAGGTGCCCTCTAGTGTTCCAAGGATGGAACAAGAATGGCTGTCTATTAAAGGATCTACAAGCAAAAACCTTGTTTTGGGCAGCTACAAAGACCACATAAAGAAAAGCCCAGCTGGATCAGGCTACAGGCCCACTTACATTATTCTCACAATGGCCAACCAGAGGCCTCTGGGAAGTCTGCAAGCAAGACTTGAGTGCAACAGCCCTCTCCCCACTTGTGATCCCCAGCAACTGGTATTCAGAGGCATCCAGCCTCCAGCAATGGAGGAGGTACAGCCGCCGCCACTACCAGATATTAAATTCTGGTTCCCCTCAGCCGCCTCCTATAGCATCTCTTAAACAGACAACCACCAAAGGAGATGGTGGCGACTTATTTTCTTTTGTTTTTTGTGAGTCTGGTTATTGAGAGGGGATTGAGGGCAGTCAATACAGTGAAGGTTTGTATGGCAGGGATTAAAAGGTTGGGTTGACTTGCCTGGTGTAATTTGCAAGCTGAGAGGGGAGGGGAGGGACACAAACTCCTACTACTTCCACTGTCTTTTGGGAGGGAGATCTAAGGAAAGAGGAGGGGATGGCCCTTTTAAAGCTCTTTCAAAGGGGTTGAGAGAAATATGGAAGGAGGGGAAACTATTAGGGGCACGAAATACAAGTAAATGGGAAAGAATAAGCCCATGGTTAACTCACCTGGGACAAAACTCATATGAACAGTACGTGGGAACTGTCTCCCTTCGGCTTTCAGTTTCCGGATGGCCTCTATGTACCTGGAAGGAAAGGAGCCTTATTTAATGGCTTATGATACCCCTGGGACAACCCAGAGATGCTTGGCCTACACCCAGTCAGGATCATGCACAGGTGCAGGAATGACAAAGGAGGGAAAGGGAGGGTGGGTTTTGGGGGGGTGGCGATTGGAAGCTAGTTGAAGCCTGGATCAGAGTCCATTGACGTCTAAGATATACCATACAGGGCAGAGCAAGACAAGTAATTTGTATTAACCACACATTAATAAGAATTCGGGGGTCTCCTGGTTCTGCCTTTATTGCTAGAGGCTCAGATAGCCTTGGTGGCTATGAATGCCTTTTACCAGCTACAGCTAGTCCACCAACTATGGCCATTCTCATAGTTTGGCCACGGTAATTCATGCATTGGTAATTTGCTCTATGTGGGGTTACTCTTGAGCCTTTTCTGGAAGTTCCAGCTAGTGCAAAATGCTGCAGCTGGAGTGTTGATGCAGACGGACTATCGCCAACACACAACTCCAATGCTCAAAAGCTTGCACCGACTGGCTATATGCTACTGGGAGAGGTTCAAGGTTCTTATATTAATTTACGAGGCCTTTACAACTTGGATCCAGGATGCCTCAAGGACTGCCTGGTTCCATAGATCCGTGTCCAACCACTGATGTATTTGAGGGAGTCACCATCAGGGATCCCCCATGGCTCGGATGCACAGTTTGCATCTACCAGAAGCTGTGCATTCAGTACATGGAAGTAGCCAAGGAGGGGGCAGGGGGGCAGCTCCCCCCCCCCATCAAGTAAAACAATAGAAATACTTAACTAACTGACCAATCACGTCAGTCCTGCCCCCCTCCCCCCGCAGCAAATATCCTGGCTATGCCCATGCGTCAGTACTGTGAGCTTAATTTTATGGAACTTCCTTCCAGTTGAGATCAGACAGGTTCCCCTCCCTGTTAGACTTCCGATGACTACTGAAGACTTTTTTTTATTCAAGCAGGTATTTTAACTGAATTCTGATTTTATGGTTTTAGATGATTTTTATTTTTATGATGTTGAGTTACTTGTATACTGCTTACGATGTAATTAAGCAGCACATAATGTAATAAAATAAAAACAAAACGGCTACAAAAGTTATACAAAACTTTGCTACTTGCAGGATTTAACCACCCACATACTATGCAGGCAGCATTTGTGTGTATTAGCAGTCTATCTATTCCTGTTTACCTTTGGGGCACTGAACCCATTACCATTTAACCCAAGGCACACTGGCCAATCAGGATTAAGTTTTCCACTGACTTCTGCACTCACTAAAGTGCACTAACTGAAATGATCACTCCACGTGAACTATGATAGGATGAGATAATCTTCTCAGTCATGTGTCCTCTCCTCCACCATGGATGGACTTACTGGATAGAAACACATTTCATATCTTGGGCTCCACGTGCATAGATGTTTCCCTCAGAATCCTTGAAGGCTGAAAACGGATCATAGCGCCAATATTCCTGTGGGAAGGAAAACAGCACAGAGCACCTCAGGAAGATAGGAGTGATGGGAGGACATGAGGCGCTGAATCCATCCATATCTTCTTTGTCACCCTATGTGATTTGGCATGTGTGCCTGCTTTAAACACTCTGATGCCACTACAAGTGCAATTAAAAAAACAACACTGTGGGAGACTAACTACAGTGGTACCTCAGTTTTCGAACCGCTTAGTTCACGAACAACTTGGAACCCGAATGCTGCAAAACCGGAAGTAGGTGTTCCGGTTTTCGAACTTATTTTCGGAAGCCGAATGTGCTTTGTTTTGCGTCCCCCTGTGTTTCCTGTTGCACTGCTAATTTGCCTCCCCCCCCCCCATTGTAATTCAAGCCTTCTGTTTCCGATTGCAGTGTTCTGAGGTGATATCTGGAGCTTATATTTGGTGCTTTTGTTTCTGCTATTTATTTTGTGTTTTTTGCTTTGAGGCTTTTTCAGTTAATTTGTTTTTGAGACCGTGTGGATCCCAGTTCAGCTACTGATTGATTGATTGTGTGACTGCAGAGAAGGATAAAACCAGGCAAGAAAAAAAATTAATTTTGATTTTTATCATCTACAATACTGTTTTATTTACAGTGGTACCTCGGGTTATGAACTTAATTCATTCCGGAGGTCCATTCTTAACCCAAAACCGTTTTTAACCTGAGGCACACTTTCGCTAATGGGGCCTCCCGCTACCACCGCCACGCAATTTCTATTCTCATCCTGGGGCAAAGTTCGCAACCCGAGGTACTACTTCTGGGATCCCGAGTTTGTAAACTGAAGTGTTTGTAACCCAAAATGTTTGTAACTCGAGGTACCACTGTATTTTATAGTACAGTACATTGTTTATTGCTTTCATTTTACTATCTCATAAGATAGTAAAATTCATGTTAAATTGCTGATTTAGGGGTTGTTTTTAAAACTCTTGAACGGATTAATCCTTTTTGCATTACTTTCTATGGGAATGCATGCCTTGGTTTTGGAACACTTTGGTTTTGGAACAGATTTCTGGAACACATTAAGTTTGAGAGGTACCACTCAAGGTACCACCACAAGGTACCACTGTATTAAAGAAACCATCTAAATGCCTGCAGCTCTTTACTTCTCTCTGTAGGTGGCACTCTGCTGGTATAAAGCAGGGGACTAGAATAACAAAGAGGGTAGTGTTTCCTTGAGTTTAAATTATAGGGCTTACTCAAAGGTATCTTGCATCTCATCCCTCAACTGTTGTAATCCTAGAAAGTGTGAACTCTATGGTATGTATTACTAATCCCCCAGGATGACACAGGTGTTGATGTGAATGAAAATGCATCACACCAATATAAGCACCGTCACCTGTGTCCTCTATATATTCAAAACATGAAGCAAGCAAGGGTTATCACGCTTCCCTGGGTCTTTCAAAACATTCTGAAGGAGGGGGCACATTTGTACCACCAACACCCTTTCTGAACATCACATGCAAGATGCAGAGACCTGAATCCCCTCCTAACCTCAAACACCGGCACAACGTCTGTATGGGAATTCAGCAGTATGGAGCGGAGATGTGGGTTTGTGCCTTTCCAGGTCAGGATGGTGATCACACGGCCAGGGCAGACCTGCAAAAGAACACCAAGTCAAGTTGTGGGTTGCTCGTCCTGTCACTAGATCAGTATGGACAAAAAGCTCCACAGATGGTTCCCAAGTACTTGGAAACGGTTTTTTCTAAAGGTAGTAACCTCTCTGTGTGCAATCCAGAGAGGCAGCAACAGGGGCTGATGGATGATGATGATGAGAGAGAAGCAGCCCTGTTCTGGCTCACACTCTTCTACCTTATTGTGGCTTGGACTTTATAGTCATTTTTGAGTTTCCATAGGGTCTTATTTTCTTCTCTGAAAATTGTTCCATTAAATTAAGGGAGAATTCGATGGACAGCAAGCACACTGGAGCCTTAAGGTGGCTTTGTCTCAATTCAGGTTTCTGCAGTAGCCACTTGTGGAAAATAAGCATCACCGTGAGGTGACGAGGCAGGAAAAACGTTTTAAAACTGCCACTTGTGGGGCAAATGGGTAGCGAGGGAAGCATTATAGGTGAGTAGTTTCTGTAGACTTGTTTGCAAGGCTGAGCACAGTGTGGGTTGTATTCCAACCAAGTTCTACTCAGAGTAGACCTACTGGAATTAATAAATCCGAGTCACTCAGGTCCATTAACGTCAATGGATCTACTCTAAGTAGGACCGGCATTGGATACAACCCTGTTCATTGTGAGTTAAAGAAACAGGTGTGAGATACAGTGCCACAGGCTGAATCAAAATGAGCCTCGGAATTCAGGCAAACACAGTGTCTCCTTATGGCGAAATCAGGCAGCCCCAAACTGCTTCTGCAGATCCAGGTCCATACCTGCAGTCCTCCAACGGCATAATAAAATGCAGTACTTTCCAACACAGAGAAGTTCCAGAGATCACTAGACGGAGTCCAGAACAGATACAGGACTCTAGGAAATTCATATAAGCTTATGGTTGCTAGTCCTTTTAAAGTACCCTTGACTATTATGATAAAGACTGAGGTAGAGGCAAACTCCAATATTTGAAACTGGCCCATTTAAATTTTAACATTTTTGGGGGGAATTAGCCTTTAACTATACATAGGAATAGAAAAAAGAACACAAATCACTCCTTTAAAAATAAAAGTTTTTGTTTTTGCATGGCATTAATTTGTAACAATAATCAGTCTAAAAAGGTAAAGGTAAAGGTAAAGGTACCCCTGCCCGTACGGACCAGTCTTGACAGACTCTAGGGTTGTGCGCCCATCTCACTCAAGAGGCCGGGGGCCAGCGCTGTCCGGAGACACTTCCGGGTCACGTGGCCAGCGTGACATCGCTGCTCTGGCAAGCCAGAGCTGCACACGGAAACGCCGTTTACCTTCCCGCTAGTAAGCGGTCCCTATTTATCTACTTGCACCCGGGGGTGCTTTCGAACTGCTAGGTTGGCAGGCGATCAATTAGACGGAATCCGTCTAAATACAGGCCCTAATGCAGGAAAGGTCATGCTGGATCTGTTCAAGAATAGCCTGAGAACATGGTAATAAGAGATTAATGGGCTAGCCAGCTCATGAAGAGATTATAGGCTGCACGAGGGCTGCAACAAATTATAAAACAGCCAATATGAGCACCAGCATTATCAGAATGCTTCCCACAGCGTGGCTTAATCAGAAGGTTGCCTGAGAATAAATCTGAAGACATTCCTCACCACCACTACCTTGAACCACACAAATCAAGGGGGCATAATTAATCAAAACTTGTTCAAGACTGCCATTTATTTATTATGCTTCTATTTCACCCTTCAAGTCAGGCCAACACATGTGGTCCTGAAGAGCCCTATCTCGGGAATTCCTCTCTCTTCCCCACCAAAAAACCCATTTGGCTCCATCCCAAGTCCTCCCTTGATCCTCAGCTCTTCTTCCCCATGGCCTCCTTGTCTAGCATCTAGTCTAGCATCCTGCTCTCACAGTGGCCAGCCAGATGCCTGTGAGAAACCTGCAAGAAGGACCCAAGCACAAGAGCTTCCTCTGGTTTCCAGCAACTGATATTCAGAAGCATTAGTGCCTCTGACTCTGGATAGGAGGGGAGACTCTGGATTTCTCTTTCTACAATGTTTTTTTCCCCTGCACATCCCCTAAATCTGTTCTAGGGGTTCCCCCAACCCTTTGGAAAAGATTTGGGGGAGGGTTCAAGGCACACACAGGGAGGGAAGGGGGGAAGTCCCATTGTGCAAGTGGAAATCCTTGCATTGGCAGGACTCATTAGGAGAATATGGCTCTCAGTCTCTTTGGAACCTCTGCTAGGCACTATTTTGAGGTCATTCATTTGCAGCTCTGACTCCAGCCTCCGTACTAGGTGCTGGTATTGGACACCAGTATTGTAACAGAACCGGTGATCATTTGTGTAAAACATTATCACCACCAGCAGAGAGGATTTACACGATTAACAAATAAGGAATGCCAACATTATTTCACCACTAGGACTGACTGATTATCTGTATCTCAGGCCCAAACTGTCAATAATAAGTCTTCTCCGGAGAAGTGTTAAAGAGCACATTTTTTGGCCACAAGGAAATAATAAGGGGTTGTAAACTTAATGCAGTGATTCCAACTACGGAATCTAAAATTGTGGTCTACATTTCACCCATGACTAACAGGAGTTTTGTGGACACTTTGCTCCTGTGAATCCAACGCCATCTTCTTATTCCTGGCACTTAAAACAGATGGAAGTTTGACAGTGACAACAATCCAAGAATGTTAAGAAATATCCCTCTTGCAGATGTTAAGAGAATAAGCAGATGAGACGGAATTTAAAAGACATGTACCGTTGTGATTATCAAATTTGAGCCTGTGGTGGTGGAACTAGAGCTCCGCGTTATAATTCTTTAGGCAGTATAGTTTTACAGTTTTATTTATGCCTCTCATTTTGCTAGCTCGTTATTAATACTGATGTTATGTTGTTTTTGCATCTGGTATGAATAGTTTTATTCATGCTCATTGTACCCAGCTCTGAAATGTGTCTTGGTCAAGGGAGGCTTAGAAGTACTTTAAATGAACAAACAAAACAATGTTCTTGAGAGCCAGGAACCATTTACCTTAGCCCAAAGCTTCCTGTATGACAGGAGATTAATGGCACCTCCTTTACCAAGTCATAAGCTTTGAGAGACTATGTAACAGTAAATTGGAGATGGGTGATCAGACATCCTGACAGAACTGAGACGGGGCAATGGCTTTCTCATTAATTACCTCCACTTTCTGACACTGTAGGCCAAGTTCAGAGCCTATTCTCTCCAAGAATTTCACTGCTGTGTCTGGAAGGAGAGAGGAGAAGCAGCTGTAAAAACCACATATCAATGAAATACATCGCTTTAACCACCTTTCGGTCAATGACATTTATTTTACTTATGCATTTACTAAAAGCATTTATAAATTGGCCTTAAGAGACAGCCAGTGTAGTGTAGTGTTTAGAGTGATGGACCGAGATTGGGAGACCAGGGTTCAAATCCTCACTTAGCCATGAAGCTCACTGGGTGACCTTGCACCAATCACTCACTCTCAGCCTAGTCTACCTCACAGGGTTGCTGTAAGGATAAAATGGGGAGGAAGAAGAAACATGCACACCACCTCAAGCTCCTTGGAGGAAAGGCAACATAGAAATGCAATAATAAATACATAAAACCATAAATTACCAAGGCAGCATACAACATGAAGCAATTCAATAAAACTTACTCAAATCATCAGTGTAGCCTCTACAAAAAGCTGCACATCCATTGTACCTAATGCAGTATGAGCAGTAGAACTTTTCCCCAGAGGTGGACAGCAAATGGAGTTGAAGCATCGGACAAGGTTTTAAAATATTTTTGGGAATACATCTTGTTTGCATACTCTGGCTTTTACATGTTTTTTTTGCAGAATGTCGCAGAGGCCTCTTGTTTGAGCCCTCTGTTTCAGATTAGCTAAAGCAGTTCTTTGTCTTAAGTGTTTTCCATTGAACGTTTTGAATGATAGCAAGCATTACTGTATTATATTCTTATTTATTACTTGCTCTTCACCCCAAGGTGGGTTACAACATTCAAACACAGCATAGCACAATATTAAAACTTATAATTACAGACATAAGAATGGTCCTAAAAACATACACCTCATGTCAAAAGGCAGGGTAAAGAGATGTAGAAAGAGGTATTTGGAAAGACACACAGCCGAAAGCATAAAATCATCTGGTAAATATGGCGCCACACTGGTTTTCCGAAGTCCACTCAGCACTTTGCCAGCTGGATCATAGTTATTCTCCTTTTTCTTGTCCAAAATTGTGAACCCCTGTTTTGCCTTCTGATAGCACGCTGGAATGCCATCCCTGGGAAGGGGTGTTCAAACCTCTAATATTTCTATGTACAAGGAATATTTCCCCAAAAAGCGTAGAATTTTTGGGTGTCATTCCAGCATTTGCTTCTATGGAAGGCTCTCTTATATTGCAGTGGCAATAATGCAACCCTGAAACTGGCAGAAGATGAGGCTTCAGGACAGAGGCTGATCTCTCACTCCACACTGCTTTTTGCAGATGGACACAGTTGTTGGGCAAGGGGGAAGCAACAAGAGCAACTTGCACCTTTTCATTTTTTCTCTCTGAAGCCCAGTGTGTCAAGTAAAGAAAAGGACTGTCTTGCCCTCCCCTTCCTCTATTCTTCTGCCTGAATATTGCTCTGAGGATTATTTTGACATATTTTGTCATTTAATCTGGAAAGGTTCTCAAGTCTTGTCGGTGCTGGTAATTTCCAATGCTTCCCATTGCACACTTTATATCCATCCATTCTCCTTGCCCCCACCCCCCAGTTCACTAGCCAGTTTGACAGGGACCAGCCAAGGCATGTTGAGAAGTTAAAGCTTTCTAAAGATGGTAGGCCTGCATGGAGCAGCGTTGCCTAATTCTCCTTGTAGATGAAATCAAAAGTACAATTTCTGCAAGGACTACAGGGTCAACTGCATACTACTGACTGTGTCCAGAGAGTGTTAAGTGTTGTTGTTTTTTTGCAAAGCTAGCCCTCTCCTTCTGGCAGCCCCTCTCTATTTCAGAACCTTCTATGTGGGCCTCCTTGACCCAGTAGGGCAAAACAAACGGAGGGGGGTAAAAATCTTTTGCTTTCATTCTGTGGTTCCTCTCAGGAGTTTACTTGGCCAAGCAAACAGGAAACAGACCTTATTAAGTCCCCTTTGATGGATTCTTCTCCCTGCAGGGCCCCTCCAGCAAAACAGGGGAGGGTGGGGGGTGGAATTCAACAACAAATCTTTTCTCCCTGCAAACGCTTTGTGCTGGAGTTTTCTGGCGCAGTCCTCCTATTGCCCTTCTCTCCTTGGACACAGGAAACAATTCATACAGTTTCATTCTGCCTAGCTCAAAAGTGTGCAACAATGATAGTCCAGTAAGAACCTAATGGTTTCATCATTGAAGAGGTGGTGCCCTCTTCATGGACCCAAGCCAAGACTTTCTCCACTGAGACTTTTTCACAAGCAACACTTAAATGGGCTTCTCCTGCTTCTGTAAGTGAAAAACGCACAACAGCTAATTATGGCTCTCTTGCACTTTTCTTTCTCCCACTAACATTCACAAAGTGGGATGCATCCCAGGCTGCATATCCTATACAGCTAAATAGGATTGTGACATTTTACCTAAAGTATTTTTCAGTATATTCTTCAGCTGAAAAAGGCTCCTAGACCAGCTTACAACAGCCTGTAATAAGATGGACCCTACCCTCAGGTTTATAATTTAAAATACACAAAATGGAAGGAAAATGAATTGCTAAGGAGGAAAAAGGCAAACTCGCGAAAGCAATCCTAACCCCAGCCAGGCAGCAGCTGAAGTCTAATGCCACCAAGTGATGGCAGTGGGTGGGTGGGTAGCTCAGGATCTAGTGCAGGCATAGGCAAACTCCGGCCCTCCAGATGTTTGGTACTACAATTCCCATCATCCCTAGCTAACAGGACCAGTGGTCAGGGATGATGGGAACTGTAGTCCCAAAAATCTGGAGGGCTGGAGTTTGCCTACAGTATGCCTGATCTAGTGAATCCCAGGCCAGGCTAAAGGCCAAAGGAGCTGTTTTGAACAATGATCTATGCAATCCACCACCAGCTCCGACCATCACCGCATGCAGCAGATGGGGGGGGTGTGTGTGGATTGCATGCTAAGACAATAATTCTTAGTTACAAAAGTGCTTATAAGTGTTATTTCTGGCAAAGCGGTGGAGCAGTAAGCCATTGCTTTGCTTGAACTGAAGCAAGTTGACATAAGTAAAATGCAAATAGTAATCCAGATAATAAAATCATTTTTATTTTTTCCCAAAACGACTTGGCCAGTTTTCTTTAGACTATTCACAGAACTAGCCAAACTCACAGTTGGTGACAGTGTGAACAAAAGACTGAATGAGGTTGCCCATAGCAATCCTGTCATGTGTACCCTCTGCCATGCCTGGGATTTGATTTTCAGTGTGCATTACACAAGAGCCATTTTCCCCTCTGGTATATCCAGCACACGCTGCAAGCATGTGGCAGGTACATAAGGCCAGGGGGTAGATAAGGGGGCTACCACACAGAGGCTTTCTTTTCAACAACTTTCCAATGGACGCCATGCAGTAGGTGGACATGCAAGGGTGCCCCCCATACAATGTATTTTCAATTAAAATACACAATCTCACTTCTCATATGAATTTTGACCCTAGCTCAAAAAGGCCAATGTAATGCAATTCAGATGCACCAGGCAGGCTAGAACTGCAGCCTTTAAGCCACTCATTCCAGAGTACAGTGGTACCTCGGGTAACAAACACCTTGGGTTACAAACACTTTGGGTTACAGACTCCGCTAACCCAGAAGTAGTACCTCAGGTTAAGAACTTTACCTCAGGGTGAGAACAGAAATCATGCAGCGGCAGCGCAGCAGGCCCCATTAGCTAAAGTGGTACCTCAAATTAAGAACGGTTTCAGGTTAAGAATGGACCTCCGGAATGAATTAAGTTCGTAACCAGAGGTACCACTGTAGTCCTACTGGCTTCCATGGCCTCACTTCAAACTATGTGATATGGGAACAGGAGCCTAAGTTACAAGGTGACTTAGAAAGGCTAACTTTGCCAACTTTAGGCTGAGTACACTGAGGACAAGGGTTCACATGACTGCAACTCAATGTCTGCCTGAACGAAGTGGATGAGAGCCAATGCATACGACAGACAAAAAATTCTCTTCCAGCTTAACTCACTTGAGTGCTCAGTGCATACAGATTTACTCCTGTTGCCATGAAAACAAGGCTTAAATCCTCTCACTTTGTGACTCATTAATACTTCAGGATAACAGAGGGGCAATACTTGTCTGAAGTAAGCTCTGGAATGTGGACTTCACTCAGCACCAAAGTTCGAAAAGCAGCAAAGTGTTTCTTAGATAAGCTATTAACATCTGCTGTTTCACACTTCTGAGTAGCTTTGGGTGCAAAATATCACCATTAAACCCTTCCAAATTACTTTCTGATCTGACAGCCTATGGAACACATTATTTCTTTCAAATGGCAACTCAAAAAGCCGTATGTAGGGATTTGTCCACCAGGCATGAGTGGGGGTGGAGGAAGACAAACGGATATCACATCCCTATCTGATGTCCTCTGAGGCACAACTTGCACTCTATATCAGTAGTGGGGAAACTAGGGTCATTCAGATATTACAACTCCCACATCCCTTGCTGGCTCGGGCTGATGTGAGCTGGAATGAAAAAAATCTCTGGGAGGGTCACAGGTTCCTCATCCCTGGCCTATACTGTGCTCATCTGCACTGGGAAGGAATCATGGTTAGGAAGGTGAAGGTAGGAAAATTAAGTCTGCTGAAACAACGTACATGGGTTGGAAATGTGACTTGAATCTTTTGAGGAATAGACTGAATCATGCAAGGAACAGAAATTTTAAACACACACACACACACATCCTGAAACTGGAGCTTCTATGTGACTTGCATTTTATGAAACATTCCATTCTGGTCTAGCAAGTTTCTTCTGCTCCTCTGCCTACTGAGGACCACTGGGGTTTTTGATGTGCATTTCTCCAGTAGTAGCTTTCAAAAGTTCCAGCCAAGTATTTCCGAAACTCAAGAAAGTGTCAAAAGTTGTTTGTGCTACAGTATGGTGATTTGCTGTTCAAAGTGGGAAAGGGCAGAAGTCCGACTGGGCGCATTCAGGACCTTGTGTTCTTCTAAAATTGTTCTCTGGATTTTGGCAGAAGACTATAATCCAACAAAGAGAGACTCATGCATAAACCTGTTAAGCGGTTAATAGTTCAATCCTATGTGCACCCTTCCACTCTGAAACAGGCCCCATTGGGCTCAGTGGGACTTACTCTCACAGAAGTGAGTACAGGGCTGTCTGTCGCCTTATTTAACTGTGTTGAATTGTGTTTTCATCGGCCTAGTCCATATCAGTTGTGGCTTCCCTGTTTTCCTAATGTTGAGAATGTCTCCAACCAAGTTATGCTGGTTCTTCAGCGTAGTAAGGAATTTTGTGCATCTAGTCCTCAGGAAATTTTACTGACCTAGTTCAGAAATAGTAAGTTTGTGTCTGGTCTGAATCACTCAGACTGAAGATGGTGGCAGGCTAACATGGCTGAACATTTCCGCATATAAAAATGTTGCTCGCACATATAAAACTTTTTGTCAGCGGAAAAGGTTCTAGCATAACCACTTTCTTTACATTCTAGTCTTCTATGGGCAGCAAACCAAACCACGGGAAAATGTCATGGGACATGTTACCATTATTGCAAGATACCCTGTCTGAAAGTATTTTTATGTTATGATTTGATTGAGTTGGAAAAGGAGGCTAGAGAAATGTTCTGACTCTGAAGTAGAAAATGCAATGATGCATTGAAAAGATGGCAAGTGTACTGGATTGTATTATAACGGTTAATTTTCTTGTCAATTTTACATATCTTATCTGGGTATTTTAATTAACAATTTAATAAAAAAATTCCCAAAAATATCCCTGGTCACAGGTGTGTTTGTGTGTGTGTGTTTAATAAGGCTAAAATGTTCTGAGCTTCTCAGAGAAACAGTGGCATAGAAGCAGACCAATCAGGTCCTGGCAAACTCTGATGGGATGTTGTTTTAAAAAAGAAAGCAATGAAATGCATGTTATAAAGGGAGAGGAAAGATATTTCTCCTCACTCTTTATAGCACAGTTTAAGTGCTGAGGGGCAATGGAAGTCAGGCTTATCCATGTGATTATAAAGGCTAAATATTGAAAAGAATACATATGAAACATGGGGTGGTGGTGCTAGATAGATACTTACAAGCTGTACTCAGAATAATTCATATGGACCGAATGATCACAGCACAGCACAGATAATCATAGGTCTATGTAAATGTATCCAGGAATGCATAATTCCAACTAGATGGTTTTTCCTGGTTAAATTATGCTGTATGTTAAAAATGCATTCAGTGCATCTTAGCCAGAACAGGTGAGATAAAACCATTTCAAATGAACTCAAGAAATCAATTTGTTTTGTTCACTCTGGCAAATGATGCAGGAACATTACCTCCAGCTGCTAAAGTAACCAGCCTCCGAATGGACTCCCATTGGTTGCTGATTATGTAATGTTTCTGCAAAGCTCCAGCAGTGACACCAGTCAAGTAGACAGCAGCAGAACTTCGCCTTTTTAAAATGAAGGAGGAAAAAGAAAACACCCTCCGTACCATAATCAGGCTCTGGCTGGACAGTCTTGATTCTCAGATATTCCCGGAAGAGGGTGACTGATGGATCTTCTTGGGGGTCCTTCTCCCCTTGCCTTTTAGGGTCTTTCTCTGGCAGCATGTTAGCCTTCTGGACACAGGATATTAGAGTCCTCTGTGAAATTAAGAAGTGAATACATAGGAAATGCAGAGAGCAAGAGCAAGAATATCAGTCTCCCTTATTTACTGTTCAGAGTGGAATTGCGCTGCTACAGGTACTAACTTGTATAACCACATTTAATTCCTGCTGTGCCTTCTCTCGCTTTCCTGAGGCTGCAGCAACAGGAGGAAATTGCCAGATGGCACCAATAATTGACTGGTGATTTAAAAACTTCCCCGAAATGGATTCGCTCCCAAAATTGTAATGGTTCAAAAAACACACACATCCAAAGCTATGAAAGCTGAGCTCAGCACTTGAGGGAAATCATCATTGCACCCAAGTGGGGGGAAAAATCCCAATCAAGGCTTTCTTTCAACTCAATTACACCTACTACTATGAAGGTCACAAGGTTTAATCTGAAAATGAGCATGGCCATGTGCACTTTCTACAACAGCTTCTTCTGGGTATTGTGTCTCTTAGGCTCTTGGGCTAGAGCACAAGGCAACTTTTGCTGGAAATGAGAAATGACTGTACAGTAATGGCAAGAGTAACGGGTGATGTGTTCTCTTAACACCTACATGGAAGCATTCAAACAGGCAGCTTAGCAAAAGGTGCTGGAAACACAGAAGGGTGCGAAACTGACCTACAAGTTGGGAGTAGCGTTGCCACCTCCACACACCCCCTGCTGACTGTGTCCTGCATTCACCACAGAAACTCCACAGGTATAGATAGCCATGCCCTACAGGTGTGAAGAAAGCTGCATCCATTGAATTACTGCCAGTCAGACAGCTGTAAATGGGTACAACTTGCATTATCAATGTGTAGCTGCTCCTAACAGATGGGTTCAAGCAGTGCTTTTTTCTGGGGGGACGCGGGGGTATGCATACCCTGAAACATTTTGTGAATCTGAGTTTGGCCTCATTGAGGGGCAGTATTTCAATACGAGTAGGAAAATGAGAGTACCACTAAACTTTTTTTTAAGAAAAAAAGCACTAGGTTCAAGACTCTTATTGAGGGAACTCTATGATATGAAGCTCCAGAGTTTGTGCTCTCCTTTTAATAAGACAATAATGCTGTAGGATATTGAAGACTCAATATTGGGGTTTTTTAGACATCATGGTAGTGACTAGAATAGAAGGGAGGGAGGTAAAATTAATAGCACAAGAGAAATTTCTGGTGATTAGGTGTTAAGGAAACTGGTGAGTATAGAATTGGGAGAGGGAGCATTAAGTGGGCAAGAGCAAGTATGGGAAGTAGGGTTTTGGGGGGGGCGGCGTTTGTTTTGTTTTGTTTTGAAAGAAAAGGTATGGGGAGAAAGACTGCAGACACTTCTGCCCAGCAGCAGAATTTATTGTGAAGAAGGTGCTGCTCAAGCATGGAAATATTTCATAACATCCACACATCATAGTTGATTAGTCAAGAAAAAAACATGGGATGGCAGTTTCATGTGGACAGCATTGATGCTATCCATTTTTTTAAAAGCACCCCAAAAACCTGAATGTATGAGCAGCACTGAGTCCACAATACACTGCTGTGTGGCAATACCTGTGTGGCAAGAAGGAAGGCTTGTAGAGTTGCTTATCTACCACAGTCAGCGCAACCAGGCGCTTCAAATAGGCAGGCATAGGCAGGTACAGTTGGCGAGCAAAAAAGTTCGCGAGAGGTTGTAACTCCGGTGGACTTGCTTTGCAAAGCTAGATTCGTGTTAAACAGGCACAGGGCGTTGGGGGCAGCAAGTTATTAAGGCAGCAGGGATCGAGAGGGAAACTTTTAGAAAACGAGCAGAGGCAGATTTGGCCAGGGGAAGTTTGGGGCATGACAGCGTATGATGAGTGCTGGAAAATGCTGCGGCTTTCGTTTCTCGTTTCTTTTTTAAATGAAGCATTTGAGGGCAGGGGAGAAGAGAACGCGTTTGTGGAAGCAAGGCTGCACTTGACAAGGGGAAAGGCCGGCCACACAACGCAGGCAGCGGGACTGGGAAGCCGCAGTCGATTCCGAAGAGGGGGTCGTCCTATAGCGGAGCTGAACGTGGAGAAGGGCAAGGAGCGTTTATGGGGATAGCGGTCAGGAGTGTGGGCGCCCCTCTCCAGCCCCCTCAGGACGCGCCTTCCCGCCCCGGCTGCTAAGTAAACAAGTAGTTCCGCAGGAACCTCTCTCCCTCCTCCCTGCAGGCGCAAGGGCCGGCAGTGCCAGGCGCTGCCGCTGCCGCGCCCGGGCCGCCCAAAGGGGACCTTCTCGGGCAGCCTCCCCGGGTCCCGCCCTGCCTCGCTCACCCACCTCTCCGGTCGCCGCAGAAGCCACTGCCTGCCTCCAGCCTTCCTCCTGCTGCCTGGCTCTGCTGCACTCGCGGCAGCGGCAGCGGCGGCGGAGGAAGGCTGGGCGCGGGGACAGTCCTGCCTCCAGCCCGCCCGCCGGCCTCAGGCGGGGCCAATCCCACGGGGGGCAGCCGGGCCGCCTTGCCTCCGTCTCAAGCCGGGCGAGTGGGAGGAGGGGGCTCCGGCGCACGTGGCCGGGGGGGGGGGAGCTTTCGGAAAGAGGCAGAAGACGCCTCTGGTTCAGGACTTCCTGGGAGGGAGGGAGCTGGTTAGGGTTACTGCGGAGGGAGGGAGGGGAGAGCCGAGCGCGCCAATGCACCTTTGCAGCGGGGTCCCGCCTGTCCTCTCGCCTTCAGGGCTGGCCTTGGCGCCAAGTTCCGGGGTTTAACACCCCTTTCCCCTCGCCCGGGCCCGAGTGAATAAATCCTGGTTGCCAACCAGAGAGAGAGAGCACGCGCGCAAAGGCCAGGTTTTAAACGGCAGGCTTGGGCACGTCCAGGGCCCTTCCACAGGGAGCACTTCCTGCTCCCCAGCGCCTGCTCTTCTCTTGAGCAGGCTGGCTAGAGGGTGACAGCGCGAGCCGCCAGCGGAAACTCGCAGCCCGGCTAAGAAACTCCAAACTCTTAAGTCGCCCCAGCCCCTTTTTGAGAGCGCCTTCAAACGCTCCACATACATCGCCTTGCAATTTTTTGCCACAGCCCTGTGAGGTAGGTGAGGGTATTAATGGACATAATGGGTGGGTGCCCCTGTGGAAAATATTGGGGCAGGGGAAAGTAAGTTAACACCCACCAAGTGTTTTTGCAAAGGTGCCAACTTGAATACAGCATTGGAGGGGAGGGGCAGGTAAGCCCCACCCCGCAGAATCGATCACATGACGCGGTTTACACACTCTACAGTACGTATTTGAAAGGTATTGCCCATTGACTTTGGGGACCCTAGTCCCCTCATTTGATTTGGCTCATAGGATTTGGCTCCTGTGAATCTTTGGGAGCCCATCAATCTATTGTCCTTTTCAGAAAACTTCCTACAATCTGAGGGCTCCTAAAATGCGCCCCTGGTGCAGAAGAAAGGATATTGGATTACTCCCACCAGACCTTTGGATAACTTTTGCTGAGAAAAGTTCTAGCTCGTGACTAAGGGGGCAAGTCCTTTGGGGGAAGTAAGTTCTGTTAAAAGCCAGCGGAACTTACTTCTGCATAAATATGTGTAAGTTTCAGTTAATCACTTTCTTTATGCTGTATTGAACTCCTGCCCCTTCCAAAAAGAAAAGGGGCAGAGTTCAAGCTTAGGCTTAACCAGGAGGCAGAATACCGACACAGCAGCATATTTTTATACTCACTCCACCTGCCATGGCTCTCAGCCTGTTTACTGAATATCCTATATTGACTTATTAATATGTAGTTTGATTAGTAATATGTAGAAATATGGAGTTTAAGGCTCAGAAGCGCAGGATCAGACGAGTGGTGTAGTGATAATGAAATTAAGCCATTATCCTGAAATTAATGCTTAGCATGTTGTCTAGTACTTCAGAGCATTCAAAGTGCTTCACACGTTACCTTTGTTGTAAAACCTTACAGGTGCCTATAAATTAGTATTGTCTGGCACCAAGTGGCAAGTAGTTCCAAGGGCAGCACTCACCTGAATTTGGATTTCTTTGGAAAGAAAAATCACTGGAAACCTACAGCATTTTTGTCACATGTGAGTTCATTAGCAAGCTAAAGATGGGTGAAGGCAGATAGCATAATAGTCTTACTAAACAATAATAATAATTTTATTATTTATAACCTGCCTATCTGGCTCGGGTGCCCCAGCCAGTCATGCTCTTACATCACTACCCAAAGAGCATCCCCAAACGGTACCTTCCAGAGCTCTAAACTGCAACTCTCCTTTCTTTCTCAATCCAAGCTACATGTGACATATGTTTAAATAAACATAACTAGTTATGTTGAGGGAGCAGCAGCCCCAGGCTCATGGTTTTCTACTGAAAAACATCCACTTCTATTTGCCCCTGAAGGTGTTGTTTGCAATAAGCAGAACTTTTGGAGGTAAGCAGCCAGGAAGTAGCAGTTTTCAGCACACACACAAAAACTGATACAAAACTCCAGTCCAGAAGGGGCCCCATGTTGCTTTTTCTCCTGAATAGTTTTTGTTAAGGGTGCTGTGAACTATAGCTCTGTGAGGGATAAACTACAGTTCCCATGATTTGGGGGGGGGGGTGTTAAATGGTGTGGAGACAGTAGGCATGCTTGTTTAAATACATGACTACGTGTCCTATGCTCTCAGATTCAAACTGGGTTCTTTGTTGCTTTACACACAGAGACCCCATCCTTGCTGGGAAAGAGGATGGTGGCTTAAAAATAAACCATCATCTTCAGCTATTTCATAGCTTTTCCAAACGTTTTATCTGTAATTTCCCCTTTAAAAAGGTGTGGGTGGTCACTGATCATTAAGGGACTTTAAGCAGTCACACTGGTCCCCTTAAACCTCTTTCTTGTCCAAATCCACCTCCTTCAGAGCATACCGGTACTTTGCCTGATTGCAAATGAAGGTTGAGGGGGTATTAACTGGCTTGCCAAATGTAATAAAATCTAGCCAACTCATGGTTGATGCTACATTTTAATTGAGAACTTCCTGGTTCACAGCCCACATTTTTAGCCACTACATCAACTACCTTCTCATCTGTGTATAGCCAATATTACACTAGTAACACTTCACAAAAAGAAAAGTATTGCTGCATACATTTCCAGATGCAGTTCTTATGTCCCTGGAAGGCAGGTGGAAAGCCTACTTTTCCTTATTGAGCACAACAACCCACAATAAACTCCTACTGCATATATTTAATGCATAATGGTTTTCACAGTACATAACCCTTTGAGATGTAATTCCTTGTGACACTTCAACTCTCTCTCCTAAATTATTTATAAATTGAACTTTATGAAGCAGAGATTGGTGCACTTAAAATGGCCAAAATGTCTGCACTAGACACATCTTCCTTTCAGTTACCCCAGTCAATCTGCAAGCCCTCCTGTACTCCTTGTTCTTTCAACCATTGCCCGTACCATAGAGATAATCAGCAGGAAGGGAATATTGGTGCCTAGACTCTGGGCTCATCCACACTGTTGTTTAACATGGATAGTTAAGTTTCCTTTACGTTTCCTATAAGTTTCTCATATGGCTGCAGCTGGTGTACCAGATGAAACTGGCAAAATGGACTCCTAGCCACAGAGGTCACTTGAATGTATCTATGAGTACCTCCAAGATATACACCTGCTCCTTTGGGGGGGATGCAACCCCATCCACAACAGGCAGCTGGCCTATCTTCTGGACATAGGCACTACCTCCCCATATGTCTTCTCAGGGCCCTCATCCAGTCAACCACTGCATTAAGACACTGGTCCAGGGCTTGCACAGGCTCTCCTGAGTCAGATGTTATGGACAAATAGAGCTGCATGTCATCAGCATCCCTATGGCACTGTGCTCCAAAGTTGTTAATGACCACTCCTAACAGCTTCAAATAAATGTTAAGCAGTCCTGGGGACAACACAGTGCCTTGTGGAATACCATGGCACAGGTGTCAGGGAGCTGAAGAGCACTCTCCAAATGGTACTGTCTGCACTTGACTGTGCAGGTAGGAATAGAACCACTGTAGAACAGTGCCTCCGATACGCATCCCACAATCAGAGGATACCATTGTCAATGGTATCGAAAGCTACTGAGAAGGTTGTACTTCCTGCCCCCCTCCTAATACAGATCATCCATTGCGGTGATCAAGGCCTACGCAGTCCCAAAACCAGATCTAAACTCAGATTGAAGTTGATCTAGATAACTAGTGTCATCCGGCAACACTTGTGGTTGCTCTGCCACCGCCTTCCCCTCAAAAAGGTTTTTGGCAACTGGCTAGTAGTCATCACACATCACTGGCTCCAGGATAACTTTTAAAGCAGTGGCTGCAACACTGCCTCTTTAAGCATGGTTGGCCCCACCACATCGTGCAATGATGCATTTGTAATACCCTGGACCTGACTTTCCACACCATGGCTTTAATCAGCCAGGAAGGGCAGAGGTCCTTGCAGATCTTCACTAGATCTTCAAATGAATGTTGCACAGCCGAAGTGCTTTGATGGCACTATAGCTATGACAGTGCATATCCTCTCTATTACCCTAAGTTCTCAGGCAGCTTCCCAAATTCATTATGGTTGCATGTTGTGTTTCCCAGAACCTCTTGAGGTCACTGTCCTCACTCAGTACTGCAGCACTTGCTGTGCCATGCTCTGAATTTTAAGTGTCATCCCATACTCGCTGTGTGCAAGACTGAGTGTTTGTTCTAAAGAGTCATGTTCACACAGCGCCCAATTTCCAGTTCCATTGGGTGGGTGGGTCTGCGCAGGCCTCTTAAAAGTTCTATTTCTCTGGAAGGGTACAGCTGCTTGCAATTCTCATTCATTTCATGTTGTTCAGGGTGCTTGAAACACCAGGTAGAACAAATAATATGTAGCAAATCCAATCTGACAAATATTGCATATCCACAGAGTGTAAGATTTCTAGTGCTGGGTGCAGCAGGCATAGCAAGAACAAAGATAGCATTTTATCTGTTGATAAAGAAATACATTCTCACCCATCCTATGTAGCACATCTATGCTGGCATTGCAAGCTACTAGTGTAGAAAAGGCAGGTGTTTCCCACTGATTGCAAGCATATACAGTTCTTTCAGAAGCCTGAATAAAAATGGTGATCCCACTTAACTAGCTCTTAATTAGCCATTTACAGATTCAATAGCCAGGTTATATGTGATACTATGTTTTTCATTCCTCTGAGGGTCAACGTGCTCCTTTTATGTGTAGTATTATCTTCTATCAGATTTCCATTGAGAAGAGTAACACCTCAAATGTTAAAAACCTTACTCAAGGCTTATTGTCATTCAGATTCAAATACACCACCATTATCTTCCCTGCTCAGGGTCAACGCTCCCTTGAGCAATTACTCCTATTTCATTTTTACACATTGCACTATTGTAAGCCACTGAATAAGTTTATCTCCAGCAGCTCCTCTTTGTTACATGCTGAACTAGTTAAGAGCAATGCCCTGAAGAGGAGGAAGTGGCAATGGAAAGCAGAGGACTATAACAAGTATAAAATAGTTTTAGGCAGGGCCATCTCTTTCCAAGTTTTGTTGGTTGCTAAAATAACAGAGATGTTTGTTCGGTATGTTAATCACAAAGAGAATATGGGCTCATGTCCCATTTGCAGGCATTGAAGTTTCTGCATATTACTGAACCTGACGTAGGCAGGATGGCAAAAGTTAAGTAACACTAAGCTTCTATCCCAATTTATGAAAACAGTTGTTAAAAGTTAAGAGTTTCAGTTGGTTCCTTACGTGGCTGACTAAAATCAATGTTAGCATATGCAAACCATCTGCATAGTGAAGATACTTGATCTATCAATGTGATGACCGTTCCAGTCGAGTCAGTAAACTATAATAGTACATATCCCCAGCCCCTAACGGGAGTGCTTCTATTTAGGGTTCCTGAGAGCCAGAGGCAGGAGTCTTGTAACACTGTTTGGGACTCTCAGGACTAGCCACCCTCTTCCTCCAACAAGGCTTTGCTGCTGCCTTTTGTAGGTGTGCAGTTCACTTAGGATACTTACTCAGAAGATCCAGGGGGCAGACTGAAGCATTTTCCATCTAGGTGAATTCCATCTAGGTGAATGACGAAGAGCTGCAGCAGCAGACTGGCTGAGGACTCTGTTTCAAGGAGCATGTTGGAGCCTTCTCTACCAACAACCCCACTTCTGAGTGAGAATCCTTCCCTGGAAATATCATCTGGATTTTAGCTCTTATATTACTCCTGGCCAACAACTCAAAGTAGGAGGAATGGCTTAAAGCTTGAGCGTAGAAGAGAATTACTCTGAAAACCAGAGTGGATGCTAATCACTTTTAGGACTATTCTTGAAATGTATTTGTTGGTTTTATAACAGTGAACTGTTGTGGCTTCTCCTAAAGAATCCTAGGAACGTCATTTATTACAGGAATCTCCCCATTTATGCAAGGGTTGTGTTCTAAGTTTCTAAAAAAAACTAAGTTATAAAATTAAGCTTATACTTTTTCTGTTACATACTAAAAAGGCCATGTTTTTAAGGGCCAATTCATATTTTTGTAGCAGATAGACAGATTTGCATGTGTACAGGAGATACACAATTGGCCAGTGGAGCTGGTCAGCATGTGTATTCATACTGCACATCCACCGGGATGTGCTTCCGGCTCCAGATTTTATTGTGCTTGCAGCAGTAAACACAGAAAAGCATGAAGTAGACACATGTCATGGCAATGAGCTGTAACTGGCTACAGTTTGCATCCATTGTATGTTGTCAAATACACACCATCATTTAAAAGCACTGATTTTATACAGCAAACATTGTCATGTAATATCCAAAGCAGGCACTCTATCCATTATTTTGCTCCTAGCATTCCATGTTCCTAACTGGAATCTGGCTTGGTAAAATAGTTATCAAATGTGCAGGAAAGAAAATGAAGTGTTGGACTTTGTATCCTGTGCACTGTTGCCTAACTAGCATTTTAATAATTATCTTGAGCATCTGGTGCCATTTAACCCTGCCCCCCTCCGTGCTCCTTTGAATCTTGGCATTCTTTCCAGTTCTAGGCTGTCTCTATGAGTAAGAGCCAAAGTGCAGAAGGCAATTCCCATCCATGTCATTTTGCAAATAAGAAGTCCTAGAGCCATTAAGTAATAGTCCATTTTACTCACAGTAAATTATAATTTCACCATCCCTCAAAGAGTACACCACTTCCAGTGAGGCTGTGAGGCAGATGCAATCCTAATGTGCAGCACATTCACTCCATCAGTATCTCTTTTCAAGTATGAGTACTTGTACCACAACCAGAAATAGTCACCCATAAAAGGTGAGTAGGAGTCAGCTGGAAACGCATGAAGGTGCTAGATGAATGAGAGACCCAAAGACAGGCCATTGGCTCTTAAAGAACTAGGATAGGATAGACACCATGCTAAACTAACACCAGCACTTAGACCTGAAAGTTAGCAAGAACTATCTCTGTAGTGTCCCTACTTCGCAGGGGCTCAGCAATGGAATTTAGTTTTCAAAGCAGAAACTCACCAGACAGATCTATTCTTTGCTCTATAAAGGACAGCTACCTACTACTTTGTACTGTTAGCTTTCAAACCACTCACAGTCTGCACCGTGACACGTCATCTACAAAACTCTCAGACCCCACTGATGATATTCTACTCACAGATGCCTGAACATACGTTTGCTGTGTCTTAGTAGGCAACTAAATTGCTTTCATCTCAAAGGAGAACCTTTCATTTCATTCGTCTCAGCAGTTAAAATAAATTCAACTTGAACAGTTCGGTGTGCAAAGGAATTAGGATGGCAATCACCTGAACACATTTTAAGGGGAATTTATTAACGTTTAGTGCAAGTTTACAATACTTGAGGTGGGATGTTGCTTTAAAAAGGCATGTGAAGTCTTCTTAGAGGGGGGGGCATGCTTAGTAGTTGTGTTGTAGTAGTATCACCAATATGCCCAAGAGCTGTTATCAGGCTTTTAATTTGTGAGGCATCATAAAGCCAAAGGCAGTGGCTCCTTTGTAGTAGGTGCTTTGAAGTCTTTGGCAACAGGGAGGCCTCTTAGTCTTAATTTGGAAAAGTCTTCAGAGGTTGAGCATCCTCTGAGTTGGAGGGGGAGGGATCCTGTTATCAGCTAAGAATAGATCAAGCTACATTTGCTCACATGGAGGAGCAGAGAGTAAGCTGACCCCAACACACAGGAATGTATAGGGGAAATTGCCATCTTCTATGACAACTAGCAAATAAGCATGTACAATTATACCTCAGGTTGCAAACGCTGCGAGTTGCGCGTTTTTAGGTTGTGGACTGTGCCGAACCCAGAAGTACCAGAACGGGTTACTTCTGGGTTTTGGCGCTTGTGCATGCGCAGAAACACAAAATGACATCACGCGCATGCGCAGAAGCGCCGAATTGCATCACACGCGTGCACAGACGTGGCGCTGTGGGTTGCGAACGCTGCGGGTTGTGAACATGTCTCCTGCACAGATCACGTTCGCAACCCAAGGTATGACTGTATGCTGCTTCAAGGCAAGACTTTCTTGCTCCCCCCAGTCTCTACCTAGCATGTGTGTGTACACATACATCCAACAAGATCTGTACAAATTATTTATTGACCCATAGCAGTTGTGCAACGCTAAAAAAAAGTATCCCTAAACAGCTTATGACACCAAATAGAAGCAATCGGCCACAACCCTGACATATGGGCTACATTCCCTGAAAACCTTGTAGCATCGTTTTCCCTCTGTCCCGCACCTCCTCTTTCTTGGGTGATCATCTATGTAACACTAACAAAACAAAATCACCCACAACCAGCCAACTTGTTACAGCTGGGTTCCCAAGGCATCACAATTATCACCAAAAGTTAAATGGAACAGACATTTAAACATAGTGCTTTTTCCAAAGAAAAGAAAAGAAGGGGGGGGGGGGGAGAAAAGAAAGAAAAAGAATTCCCCCAAGTCCCGCAAAGGCCTCCTGGCCAATTTCATATATGTTAGTGTTTTCTGTGGTTTGTTCCTGTTCAGATCTTCCAAACAAGGACACACACTCTCTTCATCTTTTTGGGGTGGGTGCCACAATTCAGCACGGCAGCCCACTTAGTTGCCTTCCACCGATGGGCAAATTTGAAGAGATCCCTTCCAAGAAAGAGGAGAGCAGTAAAACAACATACACGTAGAAAACACTCAATCCTTAAAACAGGAGTGTACACACCAGTTGAAGTAGTCAGCTGATGATGGAGAAGTGCGGCCTCGATGTAACATGGGCTGCTTGTGCTCCTGAAAGAAGAAACTGGTGCTGAAGTTGCATCATTGTCCAGAGGGATCAGTTCTTAAAAATGGGGCGAGAGGCTGACAGCGATGTGCAGATCAAGTTCTCCAGGCACAGTCACAACAAATAGCTTGAAAACGGTGCCACTCTGCTCCATGTAGCCTTGTTCCAATATTTCTGCAGGATTCAGACAGTCAAGCCTGGAGCAGTCGTAACAAAAGCAGCCTCAAGAGCAAGCAGGGAGAAGCAATTCCCTGTCAACAGTCAGCAAGTCCTACAGCCCTTTTAAATATGGAGAAACAGATTCAAACACACAGCACCCCAGCAACATGGCAAAGGTTCAGTCTTAATTCTTTTCCCGGAAGAGATCGGCAGGGCAGGGCAGATATACAGAGTACCACAATCACTTCAGCTCCCCGAGGAAGTTCAGGAGTGCTTTGTGGAACTCCTGAGGCTTATCAAGGTAACAGGCATGGCCAGCTCCAAGGAGCATGACAACTCTGGATTTGGGAATCTGTTGAAGGCTCTGAAGAGACTGAGTGCCCAAGCCAGTATCACGCTCTCCATAGATAATCAACGTTGGAATCTAGAGAGATCAAAACATTAACACGTCAGTAATGTTCCAATGGGCCTGGTGGAAGTGAGCATGGGAAGTACAATCCCTGGAGCACTGTGGATGAAGAAATGCCATACTTTTGTGTATGGGCACTTGTGGGCACTTCTTTGAAAGCTCTGCTGGAAATGTTTTTGTAACATTTCTGGGCTTCCTTTCCAGCCAAAGCAAGTGCTCAAGGTGACATACAAAAGCACACATAAATCAGAACATTAAAGAGCAACAGATTGAAAACTACTATAAGGCTATGCACCCTTATAATATCCATTTTAGCTGAAAGTGAAAAGGTTATAGGGGCCGATCATCATCTTGGTAGGAGTTAATTGAGATAGGACAGCCAGTGTTTGATGCACTACTGTCCCATATGGTCAGCTACATACCATGCTGTACACATCATCTGGACTAACACAATGGCCAAGCAACCGGCCCCAGGGCTTATTTCCACCAGCTTCTTTCTTTTGTGGTTATGAAGCCAGGGTGATTGCTATGCCTAGCAACACTCATCATCACTTCACTTTTGCAAAGCTCCACATCTGCTTCCTAATTATGCATTTCAATGTACACCAAATAAATCTGATTCAACAAGTGTGCCTGTTGCCAAGATGCACAGAAGAAAGTCTACCTAGAGACCTTCAGGCAGAAGAGGATGTTGGGAACTAAGTATCTCCCAAAGGAATACATTATTACAAACTTACATGACTGCATGCTCATGTGAGGAGCGACTTGTTTTGTAAAAGGCTTTATTTGTAACTGACTAAAGGGACTAAATGTACAAAACGTGTTGGCACAGAAGAAAGATGTACAGGAGTAGCAAATGAGGTGCCCTCCAGATGCTGTGGACGACATCTCCCATAAGCCCCAGTCAGCACGGCCAGTGGTCAGTAATGTTGTCTGCAACACCTGACGGAAACCACAGTGGCTGCCTCTTGCTGTCAGGAGTAGGTAGGCCAGTGCAACTGAGAGAAGAATCCTGTTCTCATTGTAATCTGGGTGGAGTCCTATGCACCTTCTGCTCTGCAGAAGCGCTGCACCCAGAATCAGGCGGGTGAAACAAGAGAGCATACATTTCCATACCTAGAGAAACTGTTTCCATATACAGTGGTACCTTGGGTTACATACACTTCAGGTTACATACACTTCAGGTTACAGACTCTGCTAACCCAGTAATATTACCTCGGGTTAAGAACTTTGCTTCAGGATGAGAATAGAAATTGTGCTCCGGCGGCGCGGCAGCAGCGGGATGCCCCATTAGCTAAAGTGGTGCTTCAGGTTAAGAATAGTTTCAGGTTAAGAACGGACCTCTGGAACGAATTAAGTTCTTAACCCGAGGTACCACTGTACAGAAGAGTTAATACTGAGGCAGCAAAAGGCAGAGACAGAATGGAATGGTGGGAAAGATGACTAACCAGGAACAGAGACAAGAGGCTGTATTAAACTAACTTTTACTCAGAGTAGAACCTTTAAAAATAATAAACAATGTCAGTCATAAGCATTGATTTCAATGGATCTACTCTGAGTAAAGATGGTTAACTAAAACCCAAGGAGGCAGAAAAGCCTGGAAGCTGTTCAAAGTTACTGAACTCTGTTATTTTCCCGACATTTCTTATCCTTAATCCAGTATGTATTCCATCCCGCCCCACCCCCCGCAAAAAAAGTCAAGCAGGCCTAAAGCTTCCTTCTAAACAGTGAAGGTCAGCTTCCCTGGGATGCCAGGTGTTATGCCAAATTCTGTACCTGCTGTGTGTACACATTATTGGTTTTACACAGGTTCCCTTCAAAGCATGAGAGATGCACTTGTGAACGAAGACTAGGCTGACATTCACTTTTTCTGCTCCACCACTAGAATCGTGTGCTAAGACTTGCCCCCATGATATCTTTATCAAATGAGCTCCAGGCCACAACGTTAGAAGGGACACCATGACACAGCTCCCTCTCTCTTACCTTGACCTGCTGATACTGCTGAGTAGTGAAGTCCTTGGTGCCCACAGGTGCAATGGGCACAAAGCCCTTCAGCTGCTCCCCACTAGCCAGAAGGAACGGAATAGAATAGCGACCACTCATGGAAGAGCTTATCAAAACAGGCTGCTGGAGTCCCAACTCCTTGAAGACTTGCTGCAGGAAAGCAACACGGCCTTGTGCTGTCTCAACAGTGCTGGAGCTTGGGGACTCCCCATAGCCTGTTGAGAAACAGAAGGAACTGGGGTAATTAGACAGCCAGGACACACAGAGGCAACAATCAACATGCACTGGTGGCAAAACATGAGACTGATTCCAGCTACTAACTTTACCAACCGATCCCCATTGCCCAAAGTGAAGAAAACTATGCCTTGCACAAGCTCAGGCCACTGTCATTTTGTTAAGCACACAGATCTAGGTTCTTTCCTCAATAGCATGGTTTTCCTCTGTCCAATCCTGTGGACAACCAGGGTCTTAGGAAGGTTGCAGAGACAGAGTTAATTGATCTTTGCCAGTGGTGGTTTCTTTAGTTACTTAGTGGTTAAGAGGGTGAGCCATGAGCCAAGCGCCTCCCATTTCAAATCAACCAAGTTATCTATAAGGTGGTCTCCTGCAAGTCACAGCCTCTCAGTATTATGGGAGCAATATTACTGAATTACCTTACAGTGCTATTGTAGGAATTACCAACATATTTGATTCCTTCTCTCAAAAATGTAGTGATTATGAATGCTAAGCATCATTGTCATTTAAAGAACCTGCACTAGCATTAAGTGTGTGGGGTGGGGGTAGAAATCACCCCACTAGGACTGAGGTTTGCTGCAAAATGCAGAGCTGAGTTTAGCTCCTATGAAACGAAGACTCAAGGAAGCTGAACATTCAAGGAGAGATAACTACATGGCTTTGCTGCTAAACCAACTAATTTTCAACCTGAACTTACTAGCAATTGCTTCTGGCTTCTTTTGGAAAAGATGCAGCGATCTGTCTAAAATTTACACCACTAAGCAAAAAGCACCTTCAACTCATAGGTCACTGCTTACTGCTAATTAGCAGCCACCTTGTGCTCTAATGCAAGCCAAACTTATCTAAGCTAGTTCTGTCACATCTCCAAGGCAATGAGTAACTATGACAAAGAATCCCAGAGCAGGGACCAAGCATTGCCCTCTAGTGAACAGTGTGGCCTGAAAGAATATATCCAAGAAAGACGGGCAGTGCAGTTTCCCCTTGTCTCACTCGTCACAGACTTCACAGCACCCTGAAATGATGGGAGCTGTAGTCCAACAGCATCTAGGGTCCTAAGATCAAAGAACACTGAAAGCATCATTGGAATCTGGTGGCCTCATGGAAGATCTTCTAGGTGGCCATTTGCCAGTCAGCAGTATTCTGGAGGTCCGTTCTTAACCTGAGGTATGCTTTTGCTAATAAGGCCTCCCGTTGGCGGTGCACAATTTCCATTCTCATCCTGGGGCAAAGTTTGCAACCCGAGGTACTACTTCCAGGTTAGCGGAGTTTGTAATCCGAAGCGTTTGTAACCCGAGGTACCACTATACTACCTCTCCCCTAACACCCATACACGCCAAACCTTTACCCCTGCCCCAGTTATGTGGGAGTAGTTCAGTGAACACAGTAAGTGGTGCTTTTTCTTATACCTTTGCTCACTGTCAACTAAAGTGCCAGTGATGAAGTTAGATACACACATTTTTATGTTATTTCTCCCTGATGAACTGCAAGAGCACATAAAGCTCCAACATGGGTAAGTCTGCAGCTTATTCTCACCAGGCAAATCAATGGCTATTGCACGATATCCATTCTCAGAGAGTAAAGCTAGTGTCCCCAATTCTTCCCATTTTTTGGAATTGAAGGACTGACCATGCAGGAAGATCACTGCCAACCTGGGAAAGGAAACAGAGTGTATAGTCTATTTGCGAATGAAGAAACAAACAACAAACACAGAAGTAATGATAGCCTGGATGGGGGTGGGAAAGCAGTACAGATTTTCTGAAAGGGAGGGTATATACACTCCAGCGCTTGTGAGCTGCACACAGCCTAGAATTTAATGTAAATGAGGAAGAGAGTTCACACAGTAACACAGGACTGCAGCAAAGGATATACACATATTTAAGATACAGTGGCATAGTAAACAGTACTCAGGTTCTTCAACACAGAAAAATGAAAGTAAAATATTTTATAGGTGTGGGTATTGGGAATGAGGATTGCAGATCGTCACCATTGATGTCACCAGCGCTCACCAATAAGAACTCATGTCAAAGAAAGTGAGAAATTATTACATTATATGACTAACAGCAAGGATTTTGTTAGTGAAATATTGGAAAGAGAAAGAATTTCCTCATCTGAGGTAATAGTTTACAAAACTTTGGGAACTGGCAGCTTTCCATAAAATTATCTAGTTGCTTTGGGATCTGACAAGGGTGGCATCTATCTATCTCTTTAGTGCTGAAATATTGTTCTTGCCAGCTGGGAAAATGAGATTCTTTACAACAAATGTGCTAGCTGAGGAAAAAGGTGTTTGGATCTTCTGCAATAACGTAGTAGGACTTGCACAATAAAGCTACCATCTGAAAAGTCCAAAAGGTTAGCACAACAAACAAAGGAGGAAAACTTCAGCACCAGCAAGACTCAGCAGGCTATTGCTATCTTGAACCTTTCTGCACTTTGCTGGAAAGAACAAAAAGATCTGTGAAACAGCTGATCCAGAGGTAAAGTCTAGATCTGGATACTTCACCATCGTAACAGTCATCTTTTGGCACCTCTGAGTGGAAAAGTAACTGAAAAGCCAAAATGTATTTATTCTCCCAAGCGCTGAAGGATCATTTTTATCAACAGAAGTGCAGCTACCAGGATAGTTTTAATTCAAATATGCTTTGGATAACAGCCATCTTGGTTTAGTCAACAAGCACTTGCGTATCTGCAGAGACACAGAATGCACTGCTGGATCAAAGGAAGAACAATTTGTCAAAATTTGTTTTGTCTCTAGTTGTCTGATTATTGCATGAGGACACACTACTAGAATCATAACCTAAGCTGATGCAGTTGCAAACTGTCAGTATGGACAGGCTGCCATGGAACTTGTTTATTATTTAAGGTGACAAGGGCCATTTTATCTCATTACAGTCAGAGTTCGGGGGGGGGGGGGGGCTTACCTTTCAGTGAAGGGTGGCCCATCTTTCTGTACCTGTACAGCTTCTCTAAAGAAAACAGAGGGGTTTTGCAGGACTGTCCCTGTCAAGATGGTGATGTTGCCCGTGCCTTGACCCTTATTCATTTCTTCCTCCATAGCCCGTGGCTTGGGGATGTCTACCGAGGATGTGAATCTCTCATGCTGGATTGCCGGCAGCAACAGGTAGAGGACGAAGGTGACAAGGACTCCTAAGACCAGCAGCCCCAGCCTGTTGCGGATCAAAGTCATAGTCATCTTTTCTGAAAGAGTTTGAGACAGAAAGGAAGGAAGAGAACCACTAGGATCAGAGAATTTGAACACGGGCAAGGAAACAGGTGAACTCTATACAGCAACTCAAATTGCAGGATTACAATGGTGAAAGGGTCAGGAAAAATTAAGGAGGCTGTATCCAGAGTAGCCTCTCTTTGGGCATGTGGCCTTCTCTGTAACAGCATGCATACTCCAAATAAATAAAAAAATGATCCCACTGGGTAGTGGTGCTTTGATCCAGGTTCAGTGTGGGAACCGTATATCCCCAAAACCTCTTCTGATTTTGTACCGCAGAAACCTAGTCCTTTTGCTGAGAGGTTCAGAGAACCCAAGATACCCCATCTTGCTCAACATTAGCTACTTCAAGTTTGTCCCTGCATCAGTGATATTCTCCAAGTCTTTACGATACCTGCTGGAGCTGGGTAGGCTGAGCCCAAAAGTTGCAACTGCCCAAGCAGCTTAAGAACTATTAAGTTCTACTAATGCTTCAGCCTGCTTCTATACATTTTCAGTACATCCTCCAGGAAGAGCTCTGCTGGGTCCCATTTGCTGCAGTGGCCAACTAGATGCCACTGGTAAACCCACAACCTGGGCATGAGCACAATGGCACTCCCTCACTGTTTGCCCTGGCACTCAGAAGGGCTGCCACTCTGATTTTACACCAGGCAAAGAAAAAAGGTGGGCTGGCATGGGCCACACTTTAAATGGGCCCCAACCAAGAGCTCTGCACTTGTGCTCCTCACCTACAGAGGGCAGAGTAAACAACTGCCTGCTTGCTCACACCATGGCAGATGAGCACACAGTAACAATGAAAAGAAGTACAGCAGCAGCTTGAAACAATGAGAAGGTTGGGCCTGTACTAAGAGGCAGGGGACTAATGATAACTTGACTGAGAGCTCTCCAAAAGCTGCAACTGGCACTGACAACCTGCCATTAATAAAAAGAATGTATATTGCACCATGCCTCTTCCCCAGCACAGTGGTCAGGGTCTGTCTAGAAGGCTGGCCTATCGTGTTTTTATCAGCCACACAACTGGCAAAAATTCAGAAATGCGTTTCACTCCCCAGTTTATTGGATTTCTATGCTAGTGAATGCAGAAATTCAGCACCGACTCACACTGTTATTATCGCACAGGAGACCTGTTAGTGAAAAGGTGACAACTGAATCCTCTTTTCTCTCTCCCACCTTTCTCATACCCGTCCAGAGGGAGCCTGCTAGGTGTTCCTCTGTTGCCTCTTCCCAATACCTTTTCCAAATCCCCCCAGGTTTTTTCAAAATTTATTTTGCTGACTCACAACACACATGTTCAACAAGCATAATGCAATATACCTAATGTAACAAATAATGCAAACTTCGCAGCCAAATGGAATAGCTAGTATCTCTAAACGGACTCTCATTCGTTGGCTTGTTTATCACTAGGCTGTTATTCCCATAGGAAACATGTTCCCATAGGAAACAAAGTTATCCTTATGATTCTCCTTATAGTGCCTAAGGCTGTACATCATCCTAAACTCTTAGCATTCCAGTAGACACTGAAAAGGCTCATTTTTTTTAGTAAATGCATTAAATCTCCCTTTCCTTAATTCTAACGATAATAGCTAATTCAACCATAAACTATATCTACACTCTTAGGAGCCTTTTCTCCAGGGAAGGCAGACTGATATTTGTTCTATTTAGTAGTTACAGCTAATATTCCAGCTATCAGTGAGTGAACCGTCATATCAATATTCTCTGGTAAAACAGCATTTTAATCATATCATTACATGCTATTACCAATAGGCAATGAAATAGGCACAGGAATCTAACATTTGGTGGGCCCTCAGTTCCCCAGCCCTGGTCAAGAGGTCCTGTGCAGCTCACTCAACAGTGGACAGGGAGGGGGGGATTCCTGTTCCCATGAGCCCCAACCAGAATGACCAACAGTCAGGGATGACGGAAATTGCAGTAACATTTTGTGAGACAGAACACACCTTGATAAGAGGGAGGCAAAAGAGGGAAGGGACCCCAGATTCCGAAGATGTTTCAAAATGTGCTGCTGATTTTCAGCAACTGGTATTCAGAAGCAGTGCGGCCTCAAACTGTGGAGACACAGCACAGTCACCATAGAAAGTAGCCACTGCTAGACTTCTCCATGAATTTGTCTAATCCTCTTTCAAAGCCATCCAAGTTGGTACCCATCACCACTTCTGTAGTTTAACTATGCACTGCATGAAGAAGTGCTTTCTTTTATCTGTCCTGAATCTTTCAACATCCAGCTTCACTGGATCTCCACAAGTTCTAGTGTTATGAGAAAGGGAGGAAAACTTTTCTCTATCCGTTTTTTCCATGCTATGCATACTTCTATAAAGCCACCTCTTTTTCCTTTGCTATTTTGTAATGTAAAAACCCTAATAAAAATTTTATTAAAATAAATAAATAAAGCCACCTTACTTGCCTTTTCTCTAAACTGAAGAGTCCCAAATGCTGCAACCTTCCTTCACAAGAATAAACAACTTTTACAGAAGCTATCCCAAGATATTGCATACCTCACAAGGCTTGCGGTGATGGTAAATCTTAGCTAGTTTTCATTCCTTTGTATCAGTTACTAACTACTTTTTACTCAAAATAAAGAAGGGACAGAGATAGCCAAAACAAAGCTGCACACTAGTGTGAAATTCACAATCGTAAGAAAGAAGGGCCATAGCTTCCTGGCTCAGATTTCAATTTATCCTTCAAGACTTATCCTTATTCACCATAACCTTTCACCAGCTACCTTGTTGGATTTTATCCAGCAGCTGGGCTGCAGATTTGCTGTCCTTGAAGATGTAGGTTTTTCCCTGGTGCACCACCTTTAACTTTGCAGGGCTCAAGACGTAAGCCCGAGCTCCTGCCTTCAGGAACTGTTGCTTGAGTGCAACGAAATGCTTCTGCCTGGCGTACGTGGCAGGGCTGAGGTCAGGAAAGAAGGATACCTTGTGTCCGTTGAACTTTGTTGTCTGGGAAGCCCACGGTGCGTTCAGTATCCTCTCCCGATGGCGTACATCTGAGAGAGTTATTAGCACTGTACTGCCACTACCCTCGTGGGCATGCTTTGCTGGGAGACGGTATGCACTTTCAATGCAGATGGGAACCTCTTTCCCATTTAAATCCAAGGCAGCTGGCATCAGATTTTCTAGGTATGGAATGAGGTTGACATCTCCAACAGCTGCTGGGACACCAGTGACCCTTAAGTTCCGAGCTCGCACTCTGTTCTCTAGGCTCTCCAGCCTGCGGTCGGCCACCAGGCGCCCTACTGCCAGTTCCCTCATCAGAGTGGAGTGTTTGACAACACAGCTTTGTGTGGACACCACCTTTGTTTCCAGAGCTTCTACCCGACGGTCCGTCTCTTCCAGGTGCTTCTCCAGCCTGGCCAGTCCGGCCGAGAGAGAAGCCAGGGCTTGACCTAAAGCATCCCGCTCAGATATTATCTGCTCCAACAGCTCTTGTATCGAATTTGCCACGGACGAAGAGAGGTGCACCCGACGGATTCTTCCGCCGTCTTTCAGGAGCATAGCGCTACTATCTCTTGGGTGCCTCTGAGCCCCAGCCATTCACCTCAGCAAAGAGGAAACATTAACAACCTCAAGAAGAAGCAGAGACCATTCCTGCCGGGACAAGCACACAGCTTCCCACTGCTCCTGCCTAGTTAAGTGTAGCAAGACACACCCTTGTTTACAAGCCTTTTTTTTTTAACCTCCCACTTGCATACACACCTTCCGCTTTTCCCCTCCTCCAATTCCTTCAGTGACACAAAAAGAAGCATAAACCAGGCACCTCCGATGAGGAAACCCTCACTGGACACTTTGCTGAACACAGAGAGATGCAAAACTGAGTTGTCAGTTGTTATGGCAATCATATTATTATACACATGCCAACATCCACATCCCAGAACCCCCACATGTTCTACTCAGCAAACTAGTCTCCCATGTAGTTGCAGCCACAGGTGGTCATAGATTTAAAAAGGAAGAAGGAAGCAAAACCAGGGAGCCCCAAAATGTCACCTGCTTCATCCCTCTTTTGGAAAGCTCCCTCGGAGATAACAAATAGGTAAACATTTTCAATGGTCTTGGGGGCCTGGTCAAAATCCCAAGAAACTAAATAGAGTATAGCAGAATTCGGGAAGAAGGGAGGGCGTTCTTTGCCATGGAGGAGTGTGCTTTTTGCCGTTTAAGGTGAAGCCGCTGCAGAGTTAAAACGAAAAGGAATAAAAATTCCTGAAGTAAACAAAGAAGGGTTTGCGCGGCGCTGAGCAACAACCGAGCTCTGCCTCTCGTCTCCTTCGATGCAAAACCTTGCAGAGAGGAGGCGGGAGAATCTCTCAGCCAACTCTGACCCCCCACATCTCTCTCCCTACCCCCACCTGGCGGGTCTGGCCGGCTGGTCTCCCCCACGTCCGAGCTCCCCAACCTCTACAGGGAGGGCCGCCCCCCGCCCCCCCAGCCAACGGCGCCGCGCGCATCTCCCGCCCCTGTGCTCGGCGGCGGCGGCGGAGGCTTCTCCTCTGCCAGCCACGGGCTTTGCAGGCAGCAAGCCCGGCAAGCGCTGCGCTCCCCCGCCCTCCCGCCCAGAGGACAGCCCGGCCGGCCCGTGACGGTACCTCCACTTAGCAGCCTCCGCGGCAGCTGCGTCCTGCCTCCTCCCCCGCCCCCTGCGACACACTTCGACCCGGCTGGCTCGGAGCGAATGGCGCCACGGCGAAACCTCCCCGCCCCGCTTCCACGGGGCCTAGCAGAAGAAGAAGCCGCCGGCCTGCTTGCCTTGCCCTTCTCCTCCAGGCGGAAGGCTACACCTAGCGGCCGGAGGAGGGACTACGCGGCGTCTCGGGCAGGAGCGGCGCAGAAGGCGTGGTCGGGGCCTGGTCAGCTGCGGAGGGAGGGAGATCCCCTGCTTGCCTTATGCATATTCATATGCATGGCGGCTCATGAGTACACGATGATAGCCGATCGCGATGGCAAATTAGGAACTGTGTGTGTGTGTGTACCCCACACTAGCTTTGGGCTGTGCCAAATCATGCATCCGAACCTCCAAGTGAGTGCCCCCCCCACAGCCCAAATCTGCCTTTGGTGCAAAGACACTGTCAAATGTGACTTATTAATAATTGCACTTATTCGTTAGTACTTTTTGCAAAAAGTAAAAGCGACTTACAACCTGAGGTCCAGTTGTGATGGTGGGGTTCGAGATCTGCTATTATTTCTGCAGCAGGGTGCTTGCATCCAGCATCAGTAAGCAACCCAATGAGCAAGAAAGGGGTGCTTTTTAGCAATTGAGAAGCTAATCAGAGTGAAAGGAGGTGAATTGGCCATTGAAGATTGGCTCTTAAGGTCATTCTGAAGAAGGCGTGCAGGAAGAACACCAAGCAGGGGCAGTTCTGTGTGCTCCAAAGCTCAGCATTTAAGAACCCTGGAATTATAAGATGCTTCAGTTTCTGGAAAATGGTGTGCAAGACCTAACACCAAGGAAACTAGCGCTAATACACCCAGGAACCTCACCAAAATGCTGGGGAGGGTGCACCTCCACAGGCACATACCTCCACATGTGGTGGGAGTGTCCCAAAATCCAACTATTCTGGACAACAGCCATACAAGAAATATGTACAATAACTAAGCAAGTAATAGACATCACCCCAGAATTGGCCCTACTAAACATCTTCCAAGACAACAATGCCCATTTACACCACAAAGAACTCATAACTCACCTGCTTTCAGCAGCCAGAAATACCATAACCAGACACTGGAGAGACCTGTCAGGAGTAAGCATGGACCAATGGTACCAAATAGTATGGGAAACAGCCCTAGTAGAAAAATTAACTAATAAACTGAAACTGACACGGGGACAAACAGAAGAAGACGCCTTCACCGTATGGCTCCCCTTTATCACACACACAGCCCAAAAGGACAATGACAATAATCCACCAACAGCATACAAATCAATATGGCTAACCTGATCCCACCTCACTCACACACGAAAACAAAGATCACCACAGCCAATCACAAGCAAACAATCACACCCTAGGCCAACCCCAACCTCTCTCACCACCAAAGGAACACAAGTGAACAACACAAGCAACGCTGACACCAAACTCTACATACATTAAACATAATAGAAACACCGCCACCCAACCCCACCCCCATCCATCTTCCCTCTCTCCACCCCCCTTTCTTTTTTCTTTTTTCTTCTCCCCCTAATGCCTCAACAAATGAAACGGATTTGTAAAAATGTTACATGAAAAAAAAAATACGAGGCACTACACTTCTGTAAAACAAGAAAATCCTTAATAAAATATTTTTAAAAAAGAAAGAAAAGAAAATGGTGTGCTAGCGCTGTTAACTTGCAATGGGACGTCAAGAAAAAACAGCTTAAGTCACCCAGAAAGAAGACACTGGAGCACTCAAAATCACTTGCCCATGCATTGTTAAATTGTTATTGTATAATTATAGGGTAAGATTATACACTGATTTTAGAAGGTTGTATGATCTTAAGTGTTCCCAGGTTTCTTTGGTGGGAAGTAATATGCTTTAAATGTACAGTGTTCTTTAGCCTTTGTGTAAACTAATCTGCTCCCCCCCCAAAAAAAATACATTATCTAGCCATTAAGATAATCTCCAGCAAACCTACTCTAAAATTTGCTGCTTCCATATCAGATCTAAGGAAGGAGAAAGAGAACCAGACCCTCCCTCCCAAATGCTGTTGGTGTGCAAACCCCAAAGCTCAATTCTGGATGTCTCTTTTCCGTTCACTCAAACTGCAGTCTGTGGTTCTCCATCCACAGTCAGGTTGCCCAGTCTCCCTGGCAAGGGGTGGGTGTCAATAGGGATGAATCATCTCCAAACCCTCACCCTGGTCTCAAGTCATCTACCTGTAAAGGTAAAAGGTAAAGGGACCCCTGACCATTAGGTCCAGTTGTGACCGACTCGGGTTGCGGCGCTCATCTCACTTTATTGGCCGAGGGAGCCGGCGCACAGCTTCCAGGTCATGTGGCCAGCATGACTAAGCCGCTTCTGGCGAACCAGAGCAGCACACAGAAACGCCGTTTACCTTCCCGCTGGAGCGGTACCTATTTATCTACTTGCACTTTGACGTGCTTTTGAACTGCTAGGTTGGCAGGAGCAGGGACAGCAGGAGCTCACACCGTCGTGGGGATTCGAACCGCCGACCTTCTGATCGGCAAGTCCTAGGCTCTGTGGTTTAACCCACAGTGCCACCCGCGTCCCAATCTACCTGTAGTATACATCCCTAATAAAGAGAGCCGCCTAATAAAGGATGTATTTCACAACATGGCCTGTTGAAAATAAGAAACATTTGCACTCATTCAGGCTCTCTCCTTTCTAACCCCTCCCAAACACAAAATGCTATCTCTGACGTCTGATCCCCTGGCCTGGTTATCAAAAACAAGCAAACAAACCAGCTTTTCTTATACAACACATGAATGAACACATTCATAGGCATTAAAAGTGTACACAACTCATTCAATCAAAGTACAAAAATACATTTCCCCTTCACCGGAATGATTCTCTTCCTTTGCAGTGACTATCAGACTCCAATTTGTGATTGGAATGCCAGGTTCACTGACAACGGAAGCAGTGCAGGTTTGCATTTGTGGAATTTCCACCTGTAGTCTAGCTGTGAAAGGTACAAAAAATCTTGCCAGGGGGGAAAACAAGCTAGAAAGGGAGAAAAATCTCAATTATATAATACTTCCATCACTTTGAGGAGATAGAAGCATAATGAGAAAACCTTTAGCATATAAAGTTCCTGTAACATGTTGAATGGCAGTATTACAGAACTCTATAATTATGTAAACATTCACCAACAGTGATGTATGATGTGTATGGTAATTTTTCATGAATTCACTCATACGTATGATACAATAGCATTCTAATTTACAAGCAGAAGATACTAGGCAAGCCACCAACCTTTTCAGTCCTTCCTCTGCCCATGCTGTCCCCGTATTTCAACTTAAATATTGCGGAGCCACCATTTCTGCCTTCCCTTTCAAACATTCTGATGTGTGTTCCAAAATCTGCCAAGCTTTCCATGGATCTAGTTACAAATTACACTCTCATGAAAAAGTGTATTGTTTTCTCACAGTATTGTTATTCTCACATTTCAACCCTTTTGCAGCAAATCACAAGCATACATGCACGGTGTGTGATATTATTATACTTTAACTGGTTTGTACTGAAAACCCATGTGAGAACAACCAAGTTCCTAGTCTCTGTGGTTTCAGAGAAAAGCTTGGAAATGATGCTGTAGCACAGGGGTGTCAAACTCAAATTCATCCGGGGCCGCATCAGCAGTTTGGTCACCCTCAAAGGGCCGGTTGTATCTGTAACAAGTGGAGGTTTCCTGTGTAGAACGGCCGGCGCCGCTAGAGGGTAGACGTTCTCTGGCTTGTAGGCTGCCGCGCATGCGCTGAAGAGGCGGCTTTCTTGTGTCAAAAAAAAAAAAAAAAAAGCGAGAATAAAAGGTGAAGGCTGGCGGCCGGTGGCAGCTACACGGGCCACATGACGAGGTCTGGCGGGACAGATTCGGCCCGCGGGCCTTGTGTTTGACACCCGTGCTGTAGCATATTGTGTAAGAACACGGGGGTCTAATTTGAATGGTAGAATGTTTGGTATCTGGTGGGCGGGGCTTGTGTGTTATGCTCCGAATCAGCCTCTTCTTGCAGTGTGAGCTCTGTTCTGTTCAGTTAAGAGGGACCAACTGCGTCTTCTTGTTTCTTGCCTCAGACTTGCCTCATCTTGCATTTAAGTTTCTCTCTTTTTTTATGATAATATTTATAAAGTTTTCATTTTTCAACCAAACATTTATAACATATCTTTTCATCACCTATAATTTGACTCTTTCGAGTCTCGAACTCCCCTTCATCCCCCCCAAACCGACTTTCCATCTTCCTTACATAATTTCCTCGCATTTCCAATTCCCCCTATCTTACCTACTTTCATTCCTTAAGCATTTAAGCTTCTCTCATCGTGTTATTTTGTTAGTTTTCGTTATTATTAAAACTTAATTTACATTTATGTGAGCCGCTCATTTTTATCATAGAAAACAAAACTCTGCTGAAGAATGGTGGAATATCCTAAACTTGGGTGAATGAGGGGATATTCCCAGTTTGCCAGGAGAGTTGATTTTGTTAATCATCCCCCCCACCTCCACAACATATTGTACTTGTTGATTTAAAAAAAAAAAAAGGAAGGGGGGAATTGATTTCAGTTTAGCACTTCAAATCTTTAATTGTTTCAAACGACAGGTGGGCGACTTCATTTTATGTGGCAATTTACACTTCCTGAACTTACACTTCCCATGAGAGTTTCTTCCTCCCTGTTAATTTCCCTTTTATTGTACCTGGCTTTTTAATTAGAGTGTTCCCCCCTCCCTTAGGTAGTTACAGAACAACCGGAAAGGGCTGTAAAAATGAATGGATGTCTTTATTATGGGTTAGGTAACCCAGAGCATTTGTCTCTGGCGCCACTCAGTGTCAGCTTTTGCCACCACTGGCATATACTCCCTGCACGGTCATGTTTTAAACCCACAAGTTTGTCTGGGCTTGTGCTTTTTAAAAACAAATCCCAAAGTACTTCCAATTATCTTCTTGTCTCCTCAGTCCTGAACGCAGCCTAGCCATCTTGTTTCCACCAGCCCAAGGAAAAAGATGCAGCGCACCTACTTCTACAGGTTGCTGCCAAAGGCACACTCCCAGTATTTGAAAAACAGCAGCAGCAACTGTCTCATGTAGAACAGCGTTTGTTCAAAATAGCTGCATTGCAAGCAAAAACAAAGCCCTTGCAGGTAAAAGGAGAAAGGAAGAAAAAGGTAAGACCTGAGGCACCTGCCCCTGCTTGGCTGTTCCTGGCAATGGGGTCACTCACTCTCTATGTAGTGGCCGTGCATGACATACACATGGATTTGTTTTAAATTTTGAAACTACTCTTGCACTTCTATTTATTTCTTTTTTTAATTGGCCGTTCTGCCTACTTGGAGCATGCTTGAAATGTTGGCTTTGGTGGGAGTTTCTTGTTGCACTGTTCCAGATAAATTATAAGGAAGAAGAAGTGTCCCCGTGCAGGAAAACACCTGCATGCTTGCCCTTAATGGCCCTCAGGTATCCAGTACTGTACTAACTGAGAGAAGGGGACATCACACACAGCCAATATAGCCCATCAAGCACGGCCCACAAATGTGGGTGGGAAACACAGAGACAAATTTAAACGGAAAGCGCGCATATGTGGACGAAAGTGCGCGAGAGGGACAAAATTGGATCTGTGCAGTGCAGCCTACGTGCGAATGGACGCCCAGGTGTTGCGTACCTCCCGGTGTTTAGGCTGCTCGTCTAAGATCGCTTGTTGTGCCATTACGATCGCTTGTTGTGCCATTACTTGTCAAGATGAAACAAAAAAATTCCTTCCAGTAGCACCTTAAAGACCAACTAAGTTAGTTCTTGGTATGAGCTTTCGTGTGCATGCACACGTCTGTGTATCTGAAGAAGTGTGCATGCACACGAAAGCTCATACCAAGAACTAACTTAGTTGGTCTTTAAGGTGCTACTGGAAGGAATTTTTTTGTTTTGACTATGGCAGACCAACACGGCTACCTATCTGTAACTTGTCAAGATGAGTTCGCTGATGTCCATTAGGTGTCGCTAGTGTTCGCGCGAACCTTTGCTTAGAAATGCTGTATATTTCCAGATTTTGTCCCTCCCCTCCAGCCTCCGCCCCCGTTGCTCTCTTTCGTCGGGTTTCCGACGGTACCTTTGGATCCGGAAGTCGAGGGGAGCATCAACTCTTTTGGCGATCGGACACGACGGACAGTGGCGCATTCCTGAAGCTTCCTGTGTCTTTGAGGGTAAGGTGGTGGTTTCGCTTTTCTGCCTGCCTGTCCCCTCGCCGTCTCAAAGAGCTCTTCCTCCGTTCTGAGCTGGTAACTTGGCCATTCCATTGCAACTGCCAGGAAACGGGACAAAGTTCAGAAGTTGTCTCTCCCCGCCCCGCCATGCACTCATAAGAAGGTGCAGGAAAGACCCAGGCAGGGCGAGTTTAAGGAGCAGAGCACCTTGCTTCTTGCTGGGTTCCCAAGCGGCTTGCAAGTCATATAGAATGTGATTGCATAAAATAAATCCTGGCCGCTTAAGTTCTCCCCCACCCTATAGGCTTGTTCAAAAGTTACCTCTCTGTGGAACCAAGTGTGCGCTTCTTGAGTTATACAGCTCAACTATCTGTCTATGTGGGCGACGGGAGTGTACACTCTTTGAATGTACCATGTGAATGTCCTTTGTGTAAATAAGCACACATCTGGAAAAGCTAAAGCTAAAGGGACCCCTGACCAGTAGGTCCAGTCGTGTCCGACTCTGGGGTTGCGGCGCTCATCTCGCTTTATTGGCCGAGGGAGCCGGCATACAGCTTCCCGGTCATGTGGCCAGCATGACTAAGCCGCTTCTGGCGAACCAGAGCAGCGCACGGAAACACCGTTTACCTATTTATCTACTTGCACTTTGAGGTGCTTTTGAACTGCTAGGTTGGCAGGAAAGAACATTTGGACGAAACGCTAAACAGTGTGTGAAACTAAGGCTGCTTGGAAGCTACACCCACTTCCCTAATCCCAGGTGAGGAACATGATCTACAGATAAAAAGGTAAAGGTAAAGGTACCCCTGCCCGTACGGGCCAGTCTTGACAGACTCTGGGGTTGTGCGCCCATCTCACTCAAGAGGCCGGGGGCCAGCGCTGTCTGCAGACACTTCCGGGTCACGTGGCCAGCGTGACATCGCTGCTCTGGTGAGCCAGAGCCGCACACGGAAACGCCGTTCACCTTCCCGCTAGTAAGCGGTCCCTATTTATCTACTTGCACCCGGGGTGCTTTCGAACTGCTAGGTTGGCAGGCGCTGGGACCGAACGACAGGAGCGCACCCCGCCGCAGGGATTCGAACCGCCAACCTTTCGATCGGCAAGTCCTAGGCGCTGAGGCTTTAACCCACAGCGCCACCCGCGTCCCGTTGATCTACAGATACTCAAATGTGTTTGTGCTCTTTCTCACTATTTAAAATGTCCCCTGGATACTGATGGTGAAAATGGGCTGCATAGTTTAGTCCTCCCAGTGTCTCAAATCACTTTGGTGTCCCGACCTCTTGCATTATTTTACAATTATATATGACAGCAGATTACACCCTAGTTCTCGCAGTATTTGCACTGCAGTAAGATAAGTGCTGGTGGTTCAAACAGGATTGCACGATGCACATCACTTGATTTCCCTACACATTATTCCTGTGTGCTTGATTTTATCCATACACACAAACACACACACCACCTTTCTACCCCCTTGGCTCCACACACAAGCTCAGGATACTTTGAACCCCCAGAGGAAGTGGGCTGGACTAGGTGAGATAGTGAAAGCATTGTTTGCTTTCTGAGTTTGTAAGGAGATGAAATGGCAGCATTGGCTCATAAAAGGGGGCTGTTGGCATTCCTCTGAATTCACACAAGTCAGATCTTGAGCTAGGAGATTGTTAACTGGATTGCAGAGCACACTAGAATAGGCCCAGATTTGAAGGGAGAAGAACTGTACAAATGAGGTCTCCTTGTGAGCAGGCTTCTGCAAACCTCGCTCAGGTTAATGCAAACTCAGAGGACGATTTGCACGTGTGAATTGGGCCATCACAGATCTGAAAGTTCTTCCACTCCATCTACACACACTGCTTTTCAATGGTGCCACAGTACACATACAGCTGTCACCTATCTGCACATATGGCTCAACATTTTATTGCTCCCCATTTGCAAACCTGTGGCCAGTTTGAGGAAAGAAGCATCAAGAACGTGGTTTTTAACCAGAAAAGGCTTAGCAGCCTTTCCTCCCGCAATTCCTACAATACTAATGAACAATCCTTTGCCTCAGGTGTCAAAAGCCAAGATAAGCATTCACCTAAAGCTGTATAATGAAGATGCAAGATTCACCTCTGTGAGAGGGAGTTCCACGACTTAGGGGCCACCACAAAGAATGCCCTCTCCTTGGCTGCCGCCACCCTGAGCTTTTATGGGCAGTGGAACAACCAAGAGGGCTCCCTCCACCGATTTTAGCACCCGAGGGACTTGCAAAGGAGGAGGCAGCCTTTCAAATATTTGTGGCCTGAGTCATTTAGGGCTATAAACACTTTAAATGTAAGCACTTTGGCACACACCACTTTGTGTCAGCTGTGTCACCCAGAAAATAAAGTAGTGTCATCTCCTTCCCCTTAAAAAAAAAACCCCATGATTTATTTGTTCCATTTTCTTCTTTTTGTTTGGTGCTCTCATTTTCAGGCTTCCCAGAATACCTCATTGGCAGTGATGGCTGCTACCACCACGCAATTGACCGAGAGCACCATCACGGTGGGCGGGCAAACACTGTTCTACCGGCAGGTCCAGCCTGCTCAGCAGAGCCCCCGGTTCTCTGTCTTGCTGCTTCATGGCATCCGTTTCTCATCAGAGACGTGGCTAAACCTCCAGACTCTGTCTAAGTTGGGAGAAGCCGGATACCGAGCTGTGGCTGTTGACCTGCCAGGTATGTCTGAATCTCGACGGGTGAAGGGATCACTTCCACACCTGTGGGCGACTCCAGTGCAGTTATAATTTGAAATGTAAGAACCTGGCCCTTCCTCAAGGTCAAAAAACTGATGCTGACATCCAGGCCCTTGTTCTTGTTTTGCTTTTTAACAAATGTATGGTAGAATATGTGCAAAAATTGTCATGCAGGTGTGTGTGCCTTTGGGTTCTGATCATACACATTTGGCTCAGTTCAGATATCTTGCCAAGCCGTGGATGTCATAACCAAAGATCAATATCCTAAACTATGCTTGGGCTTAGTGGGGTATAACAGGCAAACCAAGGTTTAGGGCTGCTCACCTGCTTTTGTTTTTCAATGGTGAGCTTCACCTCCATACTGCAGCAGCATCCTCTTCAGTCCTCTGAAGTCTCAGCAATGAATATAACTGTGATTTATCAATGTTACCTGAACTCAGACATAACAGCTGGATCCAGGATGAGCATGTATTTACCTCCAAAGTTCAGCAACCCCATCCCTATCCTAATTCCCATGCCCCACTATAACTGAGCCTGTGGCTAAGCCTAAACACGTATAACTGAAACAACCAGCTATTGGCTTCCCTGTTCACCCCCTGCTTTCTCTCCCTCTGTTTCTGATTTTAAATTGAAAGCTGTTTGGGTCAGACACCTGACCAAGCACTATGCACACTAGTGATGATAAATAAATAAATGGCAGCAGTAGCAAATCACAGTTAGCTACAATTGTGGTTTCAAAACCAGCCTCAAAGTGTGCTTTGAGACCCTGGTTTGGCAGTCCCCCTCAAATCACAGTTTGTAAGCTGGTGTAATTCCAGGCCTAATGCGAAACAGAGCATAATGGGAGCTTCCAGGTACATGTTCGTTGCTGGATTGGTGCTGCTTGTGCATGCAAGGGTGTCTCTCCCCCCCCCCCCCGGCCAACTTCCACATTTCTTTGTTAGCACTGAAATGCCACCCTGTACTCATTCCTCCACCCAGTTTAATCAGGATTCATCCTTCCCACATATGTGACGTGCAGTGTCTTGTTTCTTGCGGTCCAGGATTAGGTCGTTCCAAAGAGGCTACTGCCCCAGCTCCTGTCAGAGAGCCAGCACCAGCCAATTTCTTGAAGTCCGTCTTCGAGGCCCTGAAGCTAGACCAGGCAGTGGTGATCAGCCCGTCTCTCAGCGGGATGTATTCGCTTCCGTTCCTCTTCCAGCACAGTGAGATGCTTAAAGCCTATATCCCAGTGGCACCCATCTGCACAGAGAAGTTCTCAGCCACACAATATGCCAGTGTCAAAGTACGTCTGCCTCGCGGCTAGGCATGCAGAGGGGAGGGGATTCTGAGGTTAAAACTGGGGCAGGTCTTGTTTCAGCCAATGACACTTAACAGTGTCAGGTGAGGTGCAGATGTTGTGGGGGGTGCGCCTAGGCCGAAATTACCTGGGTGGGCCCATCTCCTGGCTACTGTCACTACTGCTTATTCAGAGCCCTCTCTGTCCATGCCCAATTGGCACTGCTGACCAGAAGAAGAAGAAGAAGTAGTTGTAGTTGTTTTTGGGTTTGATATCCCGCCTTTCACTCCCCTTCAGGAGTCTCAAAGCGGCTAACATTCTCCTTTCCCTTCCTCCCCGACAACAAACACTCTGTGAGGTGAGTGAGGATGAGAGACTTCAGAGAAGTGTGACTGGCGCAAGGTCACCCAGCAGCAGCATGTGGAGGAGCGGAGACGCGAACCCGGTTCACCAGATTACGAGACTACCGCTCTTAACCACTACACCACACTGAAGCTCCTCTTCCTTAGTCTTGCCACTGCTGATACTCCTGGAGAGGGCAAATGACTATGCAGGGGTATGGGCCTCACCCAGTGCCTTGCAGTGCAGACTTCAGACACCAGCCCTGGAAATTAAAAGGCATTGAAAAATAATTGAGGGGATTACAGAGAACAGCAGTACAGTTGTACCTTGGAATTCAAACAGCTTAGTTGCTGAACGTTTTGGCTCCCGAATGATCGAAAACCGGAAGTGATTGTTCCGGTTTTCGAACGGTCTTATGGAAGCAGAACGTCTGATGCGGTTTCCGTGGCTTCTGATTGGCTGCAGGACCTTCCTGCAGCCAATCGGAAGCCGCGCCTTGGAAGTTGAACATTTTGAAAGTCGAATGGACTTCTGGAGCGGATTCCCTTTGACTTCCAAGGTACGTCTGTAACAGGGATTGCATACAACAGGGAAAGGGTTCCTGAGCTAATCACTAGAGGGCAGTGCCTACTGCTTCCTTCTCAGGCACAAAACCGCTTTCAGAGATGCAAAGCAGGCCTATAATCAGGCCTACAAACACAAACAGGGAAGCTTGTTCACTTTTTTTCTTTCTGCAATGACTGCCTATCATCTCATAAGAACTGCTCCAAGGATAGTGTGATGCAGGGATCATTTCACCATTATGAGAAAAAGAACTGCTGTGATAGCCTTCTCCCCATTAGTGGGTTGATGGAGTAAGTGTGATCTTTTACATGAGCAAGGAAAGTAAGTCTGCTTCTACACTCAGAAGAGAAAATGCATTATTAGAAGCAAGAGGGATTAGATTGTAACTGCTGCAAATCTCTGAGCGTTCCTTAACCTCTAAGTGTAGCTTTGTAATGTCTCTTGCAAACGCAGAGCACTTAATCTGACTGTTATCCAAATACCTCACTTTTTAATATTTTAAGCTCCTCCTCCTATTAATCTCTGGGGTGTGCCTTTGCCCAGGCAAATGTGGCTGGCAAATGCAAAAATCTCCCCTTGCAAATGTGACCTTTTTTTAGCCCTGGTAACCCTGTAAGACAATAGCTTTGACAGCAGTGGGAATTCTCTGTACTTCTGTGAATCCTGAACATCTCTATCGCAGATATTCTGAGCTATTTAAAATGTGGGAGAGGTTTGTTTTCCTTGTTAGGAGAAGATACTGCAACCAGGAAAGGATAATTCTACTGGCAGTAATACCATTAATAAAGGTTTAAACACTGAATAACACAGAGATCAAAGAGACAGCAAGCACATATTAGCTTCCTGAACTTTTTGTTTGGCACAGATCAAGGCAATTACAGTGAAGCACACAGACACAATGTGCACATTTGCACATTTAGTATAGGTAAATTGGACATCTAAGTGGAGCGGGGTGGGGGGAGAGGATTGGGGTGGTGAGCTCTGCCACCAACACATGCACAAAAGTGACCCTACATGGGTACAATTGAGGACTGTGCTTTTTTTAGAGTTCCTGAGCTTATGCACAATAGTTTATACGTGTGTAGAGTTATTTCCAACCTCGAACCTGTGTTTCACTTGAGATATTTGTTGAAAGCACCCAAGAAGGGGGAAATTCCTTGTCTGTTGACTTGACCACACTTGACTTCTCTTCTTCCATACTTAGACACCAGCACTCATCGTATATGGGGACCAGGACGCCCAGCTGGGGGAAGTGAGCCTGAACAACCTGAAGAACTTACCTAATCACAAGGTGATGCTGATGAAAGGGGCAGGCCATGCCTGTTACCTTGACAAGCCAGATGAGTGGCACCATGGGCTCCTAGACTTCCTGAAGAGCATACAGTGAAGAGCAAACTGGCCGGCCTTTTCCCAACCCACCCACAATGATCAGTGGCTTCCACAAATGTCTCGTGTTTGCTTCCTGGGTACTGGGTTCTCTTTCTGCAATTCAGTCGGCAATCGAACAGGAGCCAAGTCCTTTGGGGACTACACAATAATTATAGAACTAAAATACTTAGCAGACGGATCATGCTGCATCCAAAACATGCTCATTGCTTAATACAATCATGGAATCGCGTTCAATTAATTGCATATCCAGAGTGACCCCCCCCCCCATTTCCCCTCCCTTGACCATGGGATTGATTGGGTCACCCTAATATATAAATATGGATCTGTTACACAGGCACATTGGCACCTCAGTGTAAGTTTGCCATTTCACGATCTGGCGTGAAATCCACCTCTTCCTCATCACTCACCCATGATTGTGAAATTTCCCCCTCTTTTTAGTTAAATGAACACAATAGGCAACAAGCCAGCATGCTGAGTTAGCTGAAACAGATGTCATGAAGGTGGGGCAATGTACGTTTCCCCAACCAAACAGTCTTTTTAAAGACTGCCTGCCTTGCTCTGTGGAACTTTTAGCTATCTTTGCCCTTGACATCTTTGCCAGGGACATCTGTCTTTATTTCACAACCTTTTGCTATGTCACTGCTGTGGTGTACACACCGTCTCTTTGTCAGAATCTGTTGCATCCTGCTTTGGGTTGGCAAGGCTATGTATTCTTGACGTGCATGGTGGCAGCCAGCTGCTTTGTGGTGAGCAATTATTAGAGGGCAGGGCTAAGGCTGACTCAGTGATTTTAGGGAGGATCATTTTGTATGACAAAACCTTTAGCATCTCCAGGGCTTCCCCTTTCTAACAGTGCAATCTGGTACCCATGTCTGCTCAGAAGTCCCATTAAGTTACCCCCAGGGAAATCTGCATAGGACTGCAGCTCATCAATAATGTGCATATGTTAAATACTATCACCTCTTCTGCCTGAGCCCAGCAAGAACATGTGGCTACCTATTTTGAAACATCCTTGTGCTCTATGGTTATCACTCTTATTGGTAATCAAATTACTAGATGGTTCTGGGAGTCTTCTTAGAAGTTTAACATATGGGATATGTCAGAGTATTGTTTGTCTAAGGTTGCAATAGTAGAAGGAAGAAATGCAATGGCAATGGCACTGAACACTATTGTTGGGGAACTTGTGGCTCTCCTTATGTTGGGACTACAACTCCCATCATCCTTCTCTACTTGCCATGCTTACAGGGGGTGATGGAAGTTGGAGTCCAACTACCTCTGAAGAGCCACATGTTCCTCATCTCTACTATGCACCTTGGAAGAGTTGGGGTGCTCTGAGGGAGGAAGCATCACTCACCACTGCTGCTCTATATCTGAACAATTTTATCTTGCTTGGAATCAAAGGGACTGTCAAGTTAGCAAAGAGTGCATACTTCCAATAATAAAAGTTGGATAAAGAAAATGAATTAAATCAGCTGTGCAGGCTCTACCTGGTTTTCTGGTCAGTTTCTGCTAAATGATACATTTTGTCAAAACTAATTTTTTTAATCAATTAAAACATTGATTTATACATCTGCTTATTTTGTTGATGCATTCTTTTCTAATGTAGCTTAACCACACATTTGTGAATCATCCTATCTCCACAATTACATTTGACACTGTAGTTTGGAGTAGGTTTTTGGAGAATGTGGGAATGTTGGGGAGAATGTTTGCTATTAGTTGAATTAGTCTTCATGTTGGCTTATAGACATGGGGAGCACATTGTGATTGTAATCCAGAAAGCTCAGTCTGCCATTTAGAATACAAAACCTGGGTTTTGAATCTAACACTGGAAAATAGCACTGTCTTGGGAGTTGTGTCAAGATCCAGTTATGATGAATCTAGTTGTAAGGAAAAGACAAAATCTGAACTAATAATGTTTTTTTAAAAATTTCCTTTAGGGCTATTGAAAGATTTCTAGTTTTAGTAAATGTGTACTTACTCAGATTTCATGATATAGCATAAACAATATTGGTCTTGGGTCCTCCAACCTTAGCAGTCTTCAAAATTATGTGTAGCCTTGGGTAATAGGGATTTAAAATGATAGGCATACTAATTGGCCTAGCTAGGCATGCTCATGCACAGGCATAATTAACAATGCAAGGGAAGGAGAGATTCATAGGAAATATAAACACGGAGCAATGGATCCAAACTACAAGAAAGAAGATTCCACCTAAACATTAGGAAGAACTTCCTGACAGTAAGAGCTGTTCGACAGTGGAATTTGCTGCCAAGGAGTGTGGTGGAGTCTCCTTCTTTGGAGGTCTTTAAGCAGAGGCTTGACAACCATATGTCAGGAGTGCTCTGATGGTGTTTCCTGCTTGGCAGGGGGTTGGACTCGATGGCCCTTGTGGTCTCTTCCAACTCTATGATTCTATGACTTCTATAATCAGGCAAATCATGGGAGGTGCTGGAATGCCTTCCTAGCAGAACTGGTGCAGAACACAGAGGAAGCCATTATCAATCTAGACTCATATGGTCCGTTCTGGCTGGCCAACGCACAACATGTGCTCTACCACTGAGCTATGGTCCCTTTGCTTGCCACCTTTCCTGTATCATCAGTGCCCTGTCTCTTCCCATTATCCACATGAGATGGAATTAGATGCTCTAGCTTTCTACAGCTTAAGAGAAAATGCTTGCCAGCCCCTGGAGTAACAGCACAAATGGAATCCTTTAAATGCCCAGGGGATTACCAAACTAATGGCCAAGGTGAACAGATGGGAGACAGGTTAAAGTCAGCCGCACGGCTATTCCAGAGCCACCTGGCCTTGTTCCTTTGTGCTCATTTTCCACAGATGGAGACCAGACAGATGGAGCCAGCAGTAAGAAGTAGGGAGGTGGACTCTAATCGTCACATGGCACCCTGACTGGCTGAAGGCTGTGATGGCTGTCAAAAACCAAACTTTATCCTATTAGGCAGAGGATTTGCTGGCAGGGGGCTGGCAAGTCCGGGAGTCTGATTCCCACACAGTCAGCAACTTCCATCTATAGCTAGGATCTAAAGCACTGGGATTGACTGCACCTCAAAGGAAGGGAGAGTGCTCTGCTCTGGCATGTCAGTGAAGATGGGTTCATCGCTACTGAAATTTTGTGGCACGAAAACACATCAAAGTAACTGGAATGTGGAGTGGAGCCATATGTGGAATACCATCAGTGTGAAATAAGTATCTCTTATGAGGCAATATCCAAATCTCAAGGATCAGCAACAGCTATATTGGCCAAGAATATAATCTGCCAAGGTGACGTGACCTTCAATGCATTTTCAGGCCAAGAGATGCTAGCTGGGTGTCTTATTTCTAGGAAAAACATCCATTTTCTCTAACTATTCATGCTGGCATTCAACAAAACTAAAATGTCTGAAGAAAATCTCATTCAGTCTGGATTGTCCACGGAACTTTGAAAATGAATATGAGCAGAACAGAAGCTCAATTAATTATTGCTATTCTACTTCAAAACACAAGTTGTACACGTGTTCTATGCTTGCTTGAACACGAGTCCTTCCTGCAAATCGCAATTCACACAGCCTTGGTAGACATTCATCTAGGTGTGACCACCTTAGTGTCAGGCCTGGAGCCTAGCTAGCTACAACTGCAATCCAATTTGAACAAAGGGGCCTGAGGCCATAACTCAGTGGTAGAGCATCTGTGTATGGGGAAGGCCCCAGGCTCAATCCATGGCATCTTCAGATAGGGTTGGGAATGTCCCAATCTGAGACCCTGGATAGCCGCTACCAGGCAGTATGGATGGTACTGAGCTAAATGGACAAAATGGGCTGATTCATTATAAGGCAGCTTCCTGTGCTGAGGCTGCAGAAGTCATTGACTGCCTGAAGGCCAAATATCAGAGTAGAGGAGGAGCAGGCAAGCCTGGTGTCAGTTTGAGTGGGCTGTGGACAAAGATCCCTCTGGGGAAAGACCCTCCCCACTTCCTGGTGGCACCCCTTTCTAACAAACTACAACTGAAATACCCTCTTCTACTCCACTATTAAAGGAGCAGGAGCCCTGTCCTCTTTCTCATCTGCCCCCCATGTAGTTTTTGCTCCCCCCGCTTTCCATTTGAGATCACTGTTGCACCACAAGAGCCCAGTACTGTACAGCCTCTCTGTTTAAGCTTCAGGTGAGCTGTTAAGACCTTTTAATTTTGCTGAGCTTTTAGCATGGGTTAAAATCCCGTCTCATTTTTATGCTGAATCTGTTTTATTATACAAAATGTATTTAGTCATGTGGATTTTTTCCTCAGGGCTTTATGTATTTTAGTAGCTTTTGGGGGCAGGTAAGCTGCTTTTGAGCTTATTTCATAAGGAAACATGGAGTATGCATAAGTAAAGAAATAAGTTTGGAGAGGCAGTTACATACCTTTGGTAGACCTGATTTTCAAGGCAGCTAGAAATTGAGAAGGGAAAAGTCAACTTTGCAGTAGCTTTAGAAAGTGGAAAGCTCTGTGGCGGAGTAGCCGCTTACTGTTTTTCACTGACACTGGTAGCTGCATTGGTTTGAAGCTGAGGTAAGAAACATGAGGATGTCCACACATGATCGTAAAATCAATAGAACTAGAAATAAAAACCACCCAACAAGTATCTATTGTGCAAAAAAAGAGTGCCATTTCCTTTCATTTTCTCATAGCAGCTAATACTTCCTTTCTTTAGGAACAGACCTATGCTCAGGAATTTTGAAGCCCCATGAATGACAACCAGCTAGGTGCCAATCAAGGGACTGGCAAACCATCTCCCCACATTTGCACAGCCATAGAGTTGCCCCAGAAGTAATCACATTGACCACGCCATTAGCGGACTGCTAGAGAGAATGTTAAAAAATCTGCCTCTCCTAGCCATGACCCTAGGCCCACACTTCCTCCCTTCCCTTCTCAGCTTCCAGGAAGCTCCTGTTACTTACCCATCCATCTATGCCCTGTCCACAAGCACGGGGTGTTTCTGTGTAACGCTGACTTGGCTCCATCATCAACACAAGGCAATGCTTCCGCAATCCGCAGTCCTACCTTACAGTAGGTTCAGGGCTGGCACATTTCTACTCCTGACAGATAGATGCTTGGCACTAAGCCTTAAATGTAGTCATGGGGTGTACAATGGCAGGCTCACTCTCCCCACCCCACCATCTCTGAAGCAGTTGTGGTGAAGTGCACACACAACCTGTTGTGTGGTTAGTTGCACCCAACTCCTCTCTTTGGGTAGCCAGCAGCAGCAGATCACATTACTGTGCAGCTTTTCTCTCTCATCCCACACGAGTGTCGCATTCCTCTGCCAAGGCTGTGCTGGCAATTGTTAGATGATAGAAACGGCATTCTTCATCCCATGCTTCAGTTTCTATTCTGTTGTGGACAAATAGGGCCAGGGAGGGGTTTTCCCCCTCCCTTTTTGCATTTGTAGCAGTTCTCTTCCACCCAACTACAGTACTTCGGTTATCAAGTATTTCCATCAGCTGAGAATTTAAGTGTGTTGGGTGGCATCATAGAGATATAGCCTAACATAGCTTCCTTTCCTTTCTTTCTACACTTACATTCCC